>NC_052505.1:62980052-63202552 GCF_014356525.2 Nilaparvata lugens
ATCTTCTTCTTCTTAGGGTGCCTATCCGGTTTGGATGTTGGCGACCATCAGTGCAATTTTGACCTTGTTGGTTGCGATGCGAAACAGCTCTGCGGATGATTTGTCATACCACTGCCTCAGGTTTGTCAGCCATGATGTTCTTCTTCTTCCTCGGCCTTGCTTGCTGTTAATTTTGCCTTTGAGTATTTGCTACAGCAGTGCGTATTTCTTCTCATTCCGCATAATGTGACCTAAGTACTATAACTTGGACTTTTTACGGTGTTCATGATTTCTGTTTCCTCACTCATGCGACGCAGGATCTCTACATTAGTGACCTTGTCTTTCCAAGAGATCCGCAAAATTCTCCTGTACAACCACATTTCAAAGGCCTCCAGCCTTTTAGAAAGTTTTTGTGTGACTGTCCATGTTTCCACTCTATACAGCAACACAGTGAAAACATAACATCTCAAGAAGCGGACTTTTGTGGCAAGAGTTTTGTTGTGATTCTCAAACAAGGCACTCATTTTAACAAATGCTCTTGCTTTTTCTATTTGGCACTTGATCTCTTGTGCATTATCCCAATTTCCATTTATTATAGTTCCCAAGTATGTGTTGTGCTTTACTCTTTCTATTCCTATGTTATTGATAGTGATTTCTTCCTTACTAACTATCAAAAATGTTGTCTTGTTGACGTTCATTTCTAGTCCATATCTAGCACTCACTTGTACAACTTTGTTTAAAAGTGCCTGCAGACCTTCCGGTGTATCTGCAAAGATGATGGTATCATCTGCCTATCTGATATTATATTATTGATACACAGGCCGTTAAGGGATATGCCTTCTTCTATGTCTTCAAGTGCTTCCCTAAAGATGAATTCAGAGTATAAATTAAAAAGGATATGTGAAAGAATACATCCTTGCCTCACTCCTCCTTGAATATTTATGACCTCTGTATGCTCTCCCTGTATTTTGAGTACCACGGACTAGTTCCAGTACAGGTTCATTATTATTTAAATTGTTCCTGCATCCATTCCAATGTTTCTGAGTATGTCCTCCATCTTCCCATGTATTACCCGATCGAATGCCTTTTTATAATTTATAAGACATGAAAATACGCTGCAGTTAACATCTCTGCTCCGTTGAAATAGTATTTGCACGCTAAAGAGGGCTTCCCGTGTACCTACAGCATTCAAGAAACCAAATCGATTCGGCGCTATCTGTTCTTCACACAGTTTGTATATTCTTTTATAACTTATTTTCAGAAACAGCTTTAACACATGGCTAATCAAGCTGATGGTGTGATAGTCGTCACAGGTCTTTCGTTTCTTGGGTAAAGTGGTGAACTCCGATTTCAGCCATGTCTCTGGAATCCTGCCTAATGTGTAAATCTGATTAAAAATGCTTGTCAACCGTTTTATGTTCTCGGTTTCAAGGAGTTCTAGAAACTCTGCATGTAGCCTATTCCATCGGGCCCAGCTGCTTTCCCGTTCTTCAAATGATTGATTGCTGCATTGAGCTCTTCCTCCAAAATGTATGGTCCACTCTCTCCTGTCTTATGTGGGATGCCTTCAGCTCTGTTGTCTTGGAACAGTTTCTCGGTGTACTTTGTCCACTCTTCTTTCTTCTCTCCCAAAGATAGAATTATATCTCCCTCATCTGATAATCATTCTTTCGTGTACTCTTCCTTCCTTTTTTCTTCCTTTCTTCAGCCAGACCCAGTAAGCTCTCTCACTTTCTTGTAGATGTTGAAGTCGTCATGCTTGCTCTGTAAATATTCTATCTCTTCACACTTTTCAATAATTACTTCCTCTTTGGCTTCTCTTATTCTGTTCACAATGATCTTCTGGATCCTACAGTCTCGCCCTTGTTACCCCTCGACAATCCTCTATCCTCCATAAGTTCAAGGATCTCTTTGGTCATTCATGGTTTACTCCTCCTCTTATCTGGTTTCAGTAAATCCGTTTTCATATTTTGTACTATTTCCTGTAGACCTTCCAGTTCCATTTCCATATAACTTCTGTCTGTCCCTTCATACTAATCATTAAGAGTCCATATCACTTCTGCCTTTGTTTCCTCATCTCTTAGTTTTCTCAAATCGAAAAGTTGGGCGGATTTCTTTTTGATCTTCTTCATTCTGATTCTGCAGTCTCCCACCAGGGGATTATGATCTGATAGAATATCAGCACCTGGGTAGGTTCTCATTGTTATGCAGCTATTTCGGAACCTCTTGTTTGATCATGATGAAGTGAATATGATCTCTTATCACCTTTTCTGGTTTGTCACTGGGACTTCCCAAGGTATACAACCGGTGCTTGGGTTGTTTAAATCATGTGTTTCACAATCAAGTCATGTGCTAATGCAAACAGTTCCAGTGAGTCCCCTCATTTGTTTCTCTCTCCAAGTCCAAACGGGCCAACAGCGTCAGAGGTTTTCCCCTCTCCCACTTTGGAGTTGAAGTCTCCCATTTCAATATTTATGTCATTCTTCATCAGTTTACTCATGACACTGTTGATGGAAACATACGTTTCTTCTACCAACTCATCTGGTTTATCCAGAGTTGTGGCATATACTTGAATGATGTTGATGCTTACCAGACTTCCTTCCAATTGTATAAGCAGTATCCGCTCTGAAATGAGTGTGAAAGTCTAGATGCATGCTGCTAGTTCTCTGGTCACAATCACTCCTACTCCATCTTCATGTTTTCCATAATTTCTTCCTGAGTAGAATGCTTTGTATCCCTACAAATGTACCTCGCCTGAGTCCAGCCATCTCATTTCACTCACTCCAAGGATATCTATTTGAGATCGCTTCATTTCTGCCATATGATGGCATTGTCTGTTTTTCCTGGTTTGTTTAGAGTTTTTATGTTCCAAGTTGCTATTCTCAAGTTTCTTTGCATTAGTTTCGCCGTCGCATCACTGCTTAAAACATTTCCTCCCGGAGATCTGATCGAGGAACTATTCCGGATTTGCTCTGTTGTGAGCCTTGCCATGATGGTTTTACTAGGACTTATCCAATATGGATCTATAATGAGGTGGTTTGTCCAAGAACTCTTCCCCATCATCATGCCATTGGCCGCATTCTGCTGCTCATCCGCCTTAAGGAGTCAGTTCCCCAACTTCAGGGCAAGAGGGTGCTCTTCTCTTACCAGCTCATTCACCCGAAAGTGCAAGAAAGATAAAAGTCAAATTAAAATAAAGAATGACACAAAGCCAAGTCAATAGAAAAACTGTCACTCGAAAAATATAAAGATCCAGAGCATGCTGAAGAAGAAGGGAGTGGGAATAAGGGCTCTGGAAGAAGAGGACCAGATTTCCAAAGTAATAGTAGAGTAGTATTTTCAATTTGAGTAGGATCCCCATTAAGGCCCACTGCAAAGTAGACCCACGCTAATCCACGAAAAGCAATCCACGCCGTGGGATGCTTTGTAAGCCATTGCTGTAGAATTATTCATAATAAATCAGCTGACAAGTGGATTATTCATTGCATGTATTATTACCATTACACAGATGTCTGGAGAAGCCTAGCAATGTTTTACAAAACATCGCACGGCGTGGGTTGCTTTTAGTGGATTAGCGTGGGTCTACTTTGCGGCGGGCCTAAGGCCGGTTGCAGACGAACCACTAATCGCATATGGGATGTGGGACCGTCATACCACAGAACAATACGACTAACGCAGAGAGACTTTCACACTACATTCGAGAAAACGCGCATTTGTACAACAGATTTTCAGATGTTTGTATCGTCGCTCCTCGCGGACCATTTCCAGAGCTTTCGCGGACCACTTTTTGGGAACTACTGATCTAGATAAATATGCAGATATATCGATTAAAATTTTATTGTATTTCCTCATCCAATCTATTGGATTGACCTTCTAATATTCTAATTTCAAAAATTTTGAAACATTTAATGTTTTTGTTGCTCAATTCCAAAGCTAGTTATATTGCAAGTCGAAACTCATATATTAACAGCTATTGAATAATTGAACATGTTATGGGTAAGCTTCTCAGGACTGAAGAGAATCAATCATAGAAGTGAAGACGTCTTTAATCACGGTTAAATATTTCATAAAATGGTATACCCAATTTCAGCAACAAAAATATTCTGAAATTAGAAGTTCAAAATAGCAACTATAGTTTGTGTGAAACAAGTTGAGACTTGGCCCTCCATCCGAAGAAATTACAGGGTTGCCAAATCGTGTAAAATTGCAAGTTTCTCAAATTTCCAATTCAACGTCAGAATTGGATGTATAATATCATCCCCGATATCCTAGTAGTGCTAAAAAAGTTTCAGGGTTGAAGGATTAAAATGAAATATTTAACTTCTATGATCAAATTGGAAACATCGCGAAGATTTGTTTTTCTTTTGAATATCACTTCTCTCAGAATCATGTAGCGTCGTAATGAGTAATAATTTTATATCAAATGAACGGGGAGACTGTCTCCTTTCTATTGGTGTCTGGATCATTTTTATCCGACCCATAGTTATTTTTCAATTGATAATTATGTTCGTCAATGTCGAGCCATTTCGAGCAGAAAACATGAAATTTTCGACATGCTAGAAACTTTTTCGTTTCAAAAGAGAAGTAGGTGGTGAAAGCGAGAAAGTTTCTCAGAAATGATTGAAATTAATTTTCCAATTGTCAAACGTACTCGGAAGAACGTATTTCGGCCTCTCAGGAGTTTTAAAGTCAAGGATAGCGGCTGAATGGTATGCCGCCATTTTATGCTATCAATAGCTGGAATACTAGAATCAACAAATTCAAAATACAGATCGATTGAAAAATTCAGCAACTGCAAGCCAGATGATCATAATTATATAATATAATTATACAACCTCGCCTTGAATAATCCAAGCGGTGTTTCATTACAGCCTTTCTAGAGGCAATCAGCTGCTTGCGTTTGAAATAATTGTCAAATAAATAATCTTGTAAATTGCCAGACTTTAGCATACAATTTCGTGCTCAATGCATACCATGCAGCCACTCTTCTAACTTTAAAATTCCTTTGAGACCGAAATACGATCTTCACACTACTTTTGACAATTGAAAAAACAATTTCAATTATTTCTGAGAAACTTTCTCGCTTTCACCACCAACTTATCTTTCGAAACAAGAAAGTTTCCAGCATGTCGAAAATTTCATGTTTTCTGCTCGAAATGTCTCGACATTGACGAACATTATTATTAATTAAAAAATATCTATGGGTCGGATAAAAATGATCCAGACACCAATAGAAAGGAGACAGTCTCCCCGTTCATTTGATATAAAATTATCACGCATTACGATGCCCCATGATTCTGAGAGAAGGGATATTCAAAAGAAAAACAAATCTTTGCGATGTTTCCAATTTTATCATAGAAGTTAAATTTCCTTTTAATCCTTCAACCCTGAATCTTTTTTAGCACTACTAGGATATCGAGGATGATCCAATTCTGACGTTGAGAAATTTAAGAAAGTTGCAATTATACACAATTTGGCAACGCTGTAATTTCTTCGGATGGAGGGCCAAGTCTCAACTTGTTTTACACAAACTATAGATGCTGTTAGTGATACATAGTATATTAACAAATATTATAGCAAACATAGTATATCATTCTAAATCGCTTTCATAGTATAATATATTTGTAATTGATGATGTGTTTGTTTTTTGAAGTGTGAATAAATTGTAATTTCGATGAGTGATATTAGCTTAACCTAGATTTTTATTAGGACTGTAGTATAAATTTGAAAAGGGACAGTTTTGGGCATAAGCCTGTTTTGCCTCCTCATATAACTGTAAATATAATTGTACGACTGAGAAAATGGATAAATAAATATAAACTATAAATTAAATCTTTCGATACAAATTTTCTATGCTTTTACACTCCAGAGCTAAGCTCAGTCCCTCGATATTGTTTCTAATCGTTAAAAGAAGTGATAAGTTCCAAATTTCCAATGAAATGAGGTGGGAGTGTATAAAGTTCGTTTGGAATCTCAATGGCAGATTTGCATCACATGGTCGAGGTAGCCAATCAAAAGCGTGACAGTCGATGGCTATTCTGTGGTTATAGCTACTGTAATTTACAGTATCAATCTTCTACATTCGTCTAGCAGGGAACCATGCTGAATCATGTGGAATAAACAGATCATGCGCAATAGTTATTTCTGTTTACAAATAACATAGATGAAATTGAGTTCCATTATGGGTTCATCGCAATCACAACAACAGGAGAATAATAACATTGAGTGAACTAATGTATGCTCATCCCTTTGTTCTCCAAGTAATTGAAAGTGCATTGTAGGTGGGATTTGAGGACTACAAGCTCTGTTACAATTATGAAAGCCCCTAGAGTGCATTTATCCCGTGCCAAGAGAGGAGCCGGAGCGTAACAATAGAATTTCCGGTAACTTTTGGAATCTGGAATTTTCGTGTGAAAACAAATGAGAAAGGTTCCACAGTGAACTCCCGTTTAGACTGTCAGCATCTCTGAGAAATAACATCAACGTTCCCATTCAACCAATGCTGACAGTTCAATGTGAATTTCTCTATAGTCCCTTTCTTGCTTCCCTTGTTCCCTTATTAGTGTCTACGAAGATACTTGTAATTCGAAGGAATTAAGTTGAAATTGAAGGTGCAGGTGAATTCCCTACGTCTACTTTATAAGTCTGTGTTGAATCTCACCAAGTAATTACTTTTGCGATTGTGATCTGAGCTTTCTATATGAAATGACTGCCTGATCATTTGAGACGCCAATTTGCACTTTTCGGATACTGAATTCATGTTCCAATAATATGAATTGAGTGTTTACCGATATAATAACAAAAAAAAAAAAATTATCATCTGACAGGCCTACGTGAACAACATATATATTATAATAATAATGATTTTTATTTATGTTATCTTATTTATTTATTCAAAATTTTCTCACATTACATAAAACAGGCCCTATGACAGTTTACAAATCAGTGATTATACAACAACACGTTATATCTATTATACATTAAAAATAAAAATAATAGTAATAGCTGGCTCAGGTCTAGTGTCAGAGTTTTCAGGTCGCACCTGATCATTCTCAGGGCCTCTGACATGACTTTACAACTGTCTTTCAGGCAGCCGCGATTGATAAATAAACGTACTTCATTCATTCGAGTTATACATTTGCAATTGAGAATAAATATGTTATAAAATGAGTGCCTAACGATTGTAATCTCTCCGATCATTGAAGGCATTGAACGTTTGGTATTGTGAATATACATTCCGATATGATGAGAGCTATCCAATCATTCTATAATTATCTGTGAATGTTACCTGAGTATTTGTTGAGGGGACGATGGAAGATGCATTGACCTGGGTGTGTTCTAGGTGAGTTCCGAATCACAAGCAAGCTATAGATTGATACTGACCAGACACCTAACAAGAATTCCACCTTCATTTGATTGATATGAGTGATGAGATGGGAACCATTATGGTTAAGCTCACCACTTTCCATTATTAAAGTGGGAATACTAAAGTGATTAGAAATCCCTGAATAAGACAAGACATTATTTCTTTTTACTTCTATTGGCTTATATTGATAAAGGAATAATTTTATATTTTAATGAGGATCGTCAATGATGATACACAATTGCTCTGCAAGAGTTTACTTTTCGACAATAATTGTACAGTATACAAACCAAACTCAACAAAGCCAAAAAATATAGGATTCAGTAGATACAACCGCTCAATATTTCCTTTTTCAGATTTTTGTAGGAGAATGGGTGAATTATCAGTGAAACATCCGAATTGTTACCTATAGATAAGTTGGGAAAAAATACAAACAATGAACAAAAGAGAAATTGGAAGTATTTATGAACAGTTCTGAATCTGGTACTTAGTGACTAGGCAATAAAGTACAAATGAATTGATTGTTTGGTAACGAGAATCAGTCATGAATACCAGCATAGCAAACAATATTGTTCCTATTTGACTTGATATGAAAGTACGAAATGGTAGATAAACTGCCTTTTCAATTTTTGTTCTGTTGGCAATGAGAAGAGATTTTTTTCCCCATTTCTCAACAACCTTTAGTTGCTGTATAATTTTGCTCGACTGTGAGATATCATAAGGAGTAGAAGAAATCGGAGCAAATGATGCTTCCTAAATCAGTGTTGCCCCCAGTTAGTTATTGAGCTCAGGAAAAGATCAAATGAATGAATCGAGCTCATTCAAGTTATAATCGTTTCTACCAATCGTTCTACACAAAACTCTCCTCTCCTATTTTCATAGTATGTCATACACAATCTTTTATGAATTGAGTGATAGGCTAAGAGATTTTATACGTCTGTTAAGAATAACATTTATGACCGTAATTTACAGAATAGAGTGAGATGTATGACTACAAGTCACTCTGGTTACAATATAATCACAGGCATCCACTTTCTTCTTCACCCTTCCCCTTGCAAGTGGCCTCAATAATCTCCCCCACCTCAAATATTTCCAGCCGTATGAATCCGCAAATTAAATCGCCAACTAAGCGCGGCGCGCGGTTAATTAAGCTTTCAGAACTTATTTCACAGTCGGTCTCCTTCTGGATCGGTGGTTTGGCACCCCCCTGACACCCGATCACTACTCTCCGTCTTCGTGAACCCCCTCACTAACTTTCCCTGTTCGTAACCCCCTCCACCTCGGCAACACTCCACTAGTAAAGACAAAGTTAGAGACAATGTTAAGCAAGTTCGTCAGACTAAGAAATAATCATCTTCAGTCCACGCCATTTGAATTGAATAAGATCCAAGTTTCTTATTCTCGTTGAATTGTTGGTCTATTGAACACTATGGAAATCAGTTCAGTGCATACAGCGAGCAATTACGTGTATAACTGTCTTAATTTCCTTGTACTCTTATTTTTGTACATTTTTAATTCTCCATTCTAACTTCAAACACTCTAACTTCTTTAAATAACTGGAAAGAAGATGTTGAATTAGGCTAGGTGAGGTTGCGATATATTGAAACATGTTTATTTATTTGTAAATTCAGGGACATTTGTTGAAGTTCTTGTTCGTCATGGAGGAACCTTTGCACACACCAGTTCTCAAAAGCTTTAGCAACTCAATAACTCAATAATTAATTATTTGATTTCATATTATATTATCTAACTGAACTCCACTATCGTACCATCATCATTTGCTCCTAGAGGGTATACTCAAATCACTTATTCCTATATAGAAGAGTTTAATGGCAAGCCCTCGCCGAGGAGATAAGAGAGGAGAGATTGATAGAGATGGCGTTCGAAAGCGTTGTTATATTGCTCACGTTCCTACAGTGGTGTTGTCAATCTGTCGTTACCTAAATGGGATTACTTTTGGCCCTCAGGGCTTCTTGGGAAAAAAGTACTCAAGTATTTCAGAATTTTGTTCCAGAGAGGAGAAACGACTACGGATACCTTAGTATACGACTGTAGTTAGAGGAGAAACGAATAAGAGAGGTGAGTGGTTAATTTTCTCACTAAAATACGCCTTAAATAGTAAACAATGAGTTCACAGAAAGTAACTCTGTTTAGTATATTGAGTAGAGTATCTCTTCAGAGGGTATAGACGAAACAGTCGAGTTCAGCTTTTAGTGTAAGTCGCGGTCGCGATTGACCTTCTTGTAACATCAACACATTGGTATGAATACAGTTACTGTATAAGTTACTGTTTATTTAGTAACTGAAGGTAGAACAGTCACGTCCTGATATCCGTTCACCACGATGATATCCAGGATGATTCTGATTAACAGGATGATTAACCTGGATATCAGATTATTATCAGCTGTGATTGATTTTGTCATACATGACATCAAAACATATAATGTTATTAAATTTAATCTATATACCTATATAAAAATGAATGTCTGGGTGTTTGTTAGTTTGTTTGTTGCCTATAGACTCGAAAACTACTTATCGGCATGAAACTTTGGGAATATGTTGTGTGAATATTGGGGATGGTTTCTGACCAGAAATTTTTATAGGGAGGCTTATAATAATAATTTATTAATCCATTTTACAGAAATATGTTTTCGAAATTTCAAGCCGAGCCGAGCGGAAACCGAAGAACAGAAAGATGATCATGATTCAAGATCATATTGTGATAATATGATTCAGTATCTAAAGTTACCAGCTGTATAATAAACACGTCACCCTGTGATAAATTGTGTACTGGTATTAAAACGGTAGTTCAAGTTGGAGTTAGTGTAGTTGATTGGTACCAGCTATATAATCGTTCCTTGGAAGACCTATACAAATAATTATCACTCCCATATCATTTAGAAATTGGAAAATGTTGGAAAAAATGATTGCTTTCATTAATTACTGAAGAATGACAGACTAATTTACATTTCTTTAAATTCAGCTTAGCTTATATTCATACACTTTTATTCTATCCTATACTATTAAACGAGCAATATCTGTATACATGTTTGGATGTTTAGATGTTTGTATTTCATTGGATCTCGAAAACGGCTCTAACGATTCACATGAAATTCAGAACATAGTAGGTTTATAATATAAAATTTCGATTGCACTAGGTCTCATCCCTGAGAAAACTCGCTGAAGGACTTTAAAAGATAATTATTATTCATCCTTGGAAAAAGAGCTTATAAAAATAATTATTTTGTCGTCGGTTGATGATTGAAGTGAGTGAGCGAGTTCATGTGGGACTGTGTCAAAATTATGACTCAGCTGTTGAACTTTTGTAATCATCCAATCAGGTAATTAGTGCCGGTGGCAAAATGCCTGGTTATTTTCAATCCTGATCAATTCCAGTAGATCCATCTTTTTTAAATGGTCTTCTCTGATTTGGTTCACATGAAATTAATCTGGATTAAAATTTAACCGGCTTTTGTGCAACCGGGCCTTTGTGAGAAAAATTTTTGCATTCCTCTGGGAATTAATCTCAATTCACTGTGATTAGACAAAACATTTCTGTATGAACTATGAATGTTATTATAATTTATTCTTTCGTGATAAATTGTCATGCTTTTGTCAATACCTACTATTACTTCAGGCCACACAACTAATCAATGACGTCATAACATGTAGATTGATTATTCCTAGATTCACAGTAGAGTTTGTACCAGCTTATCAATGTATGCTCTTGTTAATGTATCGATTTTTTATTGGTTGAAATACTATCTAAACTCCAGATTAAAGATATTTGTATTTTATTAAAATAAAACACGTTCACAAATTCCACAAATTCAATAACTTTTCCATACTTTCAGCTTGATAAACGTAGTTGATTCATTGATAAATTCATCTCCACCAAAAATACTTGATAATAGTGTGCCGAAATTAATTTATTTATCTTTAAATTATAACTTTTCCAAGATAAAATTTTATTAGAGTGCTGGATTAGCGTTGTTATTCCCACGGTATCAGAGTAGTTGCATGATGTAATTCAGTACATTACATACTTAAATTATAATATTTCCTCTATTGTTTTCCAACGTTTTCCTAGAGTACTTAGAATTGTTGTAGATGCAAAATCATCATAAAAAATCAGTTGAACGTCCATTCTATTGCTGAGTCTCCTACTTTGATTGAGGGAATTTTCCTGTATTCTGTCTTTGTTAGTTGTATTCCTTTCTCGTTCTATTGAGGGAAATTTATTGTCGTCCCCACCACGTCCTTTGTAATTGGTGATTTTCTTTTGGTTACATTGCCAGCCCTGATACCTATTTTTGAGCCTGATTCGGACGACTTGGAGACCTGAACAGGAGACCGATTTTAGATTCTGTAGAGTACAGACATTATTTTCTGAGCTGATTTAATCATGACATATTCGTCTTGTTTTTGTTCTCTCCTGGAGACTAAAATTATATAATCGGGAATCATGTATTCCATCAGTTTTTAATCGCTTATCTTTTCTTCAATAACTTATTTATGAATTATTTCATTTAATTCAGAGCGGTTGACTGCACTTTATTATTATTGTAGGCTATGGATTAGTAACAGTCGAAAACCCATTTAAGGGTGAGTAATGAATACTTTATAGTATTGTTGTATTGTCTTTATTTTGATAATTTTACTGGTTAACAACCCCTGATTTAACAATTATTCAATTAATTAAATTAATTTTTCAATTATTTTAAAATCGAATTTTACTCAATTTTGTAGTCTTAAATCTGAGATGTATGACGATATCCTAATGTACAAGAAAGTGATACTAAATGGAGTATCTTCCTACTCTTTGTTTTATTGATACAGTCATTAATATCTCTGGAATTTTGTAATTGTGAGTAATGTTTGAAATACTCACTGGTTGTACATCAACTGCAACTGTAACTTAGATTTCGAATTCTATAATTAAAACTTATAATATTCCTCTAATTTTATATTTAATGTAAATTGTATGTATTGTATTCATTAGATGATTTCATGAGAAATCATTCATTGAATACAATATTTAGTATGTTATTTATTTTAGCATTACTAAGTAGTTGTGACTCGTGTTGCAGTTTTTTTTTGTGTGTGTTTATTCTTGAATACTCATTCGAGGATCGAGCTGTAAATATGCCTTGCTGTCGAACGAGGGCTTATGAATTCGCCGACCGAGATAGCCGGTGATATCGGACATCTGACCTTGCCGTGCGGGGCTGAAAGACGATCTTCGATCTGACGCCACTAGCCCGATGCCTGGAGGCCATCACCCTACATCCTCATCCATCACCCTTTGGACACCGGACTCGAGGACGACAGATCTTAGATAAGTACTTGATACCCCGACTACAATATCAGATGTGCCCCCGTTATTTGATCTCTTAAAGACGTATTGTATTTGGTCTCTTAAAGACATGAGTATTTGATCTCTTAAAGACATGTTGTGTTGGTCTCTTAAAGACAGATTGATTATTAGATTATCCATGTAAAGATGTATTTTGTAATGGTTTCTATATTATTCTCATTATTATAAGAGCAGTCAGTCAACCGCATATCTATGTTTTTAATTCAAAGACCCTCAAACCACTAGAATTAGGATCACGTTATTGATCAGATAAAAATCCGCAGACCTCAGGGCGTAGCACAATTTCAACAACTAAGCCTTCTCCGACAAAATCATTTGTCACCAGGAGATTGGTTTCAATAGCATGTATCAGAATCAAAGGAGAGGTAAATAAAAGGTAAAACAAATTAGATTTAATCTTTTTTAGGAAAGACGAGGTTTCCACAGACTTAGCTCACAATAAATCTGTGAAACCAGAAACCCATCAGAAGAATTTTTCCAGTTAGGTAAAACCACGGTATTTAGATGAAAACGGTAGGGGTCATAAAATGTATGCGCAGTGACCAGCCAGCTAGATTGCGTCATCGCCACCAACCGAGATTTTCAACACCTATTGGAAATTTATGAAACTTATTTGTTAAAAACAGATGATTGGATATAAAATGACGTCAGCTCCACCGGAAATTTAGCACAAACATGCGCGTGACACCTACCGTCTTCTTCTACATACCGTGGGTAAAACCACGTAGTGCTTCTCTACTCTTTGGTAAAACCACATCATCTTATGATGTTATGGACAGTTCCAACACTCTTGCATTTACTTTTTAATTCATTAGTTGAACAGTTCTCTTATACTTTTACACATTCTTTCACATTTTGTTTACAATGTTCTTTTACACTGTTATTTACACATTACATTTTCCTTTCACACTAATTTCAACTCTTCTTTTACACTTCATGTAACTGGTGTTTTGTAAGATTGAAGTTTTTTCTTCTTTTCGCTCATATCCATTTTCGTTTTAAAGTTCCATCTTTCCGAAAAGAGAGTACAGAAAATTTTGGAGACTTGTTATAATTCCCGCGACAATTGGGTACACAACAACAGAACCCCATAATTTAAAACCCCAAATTCACTATTACTTTTCACAAACGAATATCAGAAGAATGATAAACAAATCATATTTATTAAAATGGAAGACCTTGTAAATAGATTTCTTAATTCGAATTTTGTTGATTACCGTATCAGATGTGATTACAAAATCATCTTATTTCGCTTGCCTACCGCCAGTAGATTATAGATCTACATGTGATGACGTCATAGTTTATCAGAGCTTCAGTTGTGGGGCCTGATGTAACAGTAGGTCTTGCTTTTGTACTCCAGAGCGTAGCTCGGTCAACGATATTGTAATTAAACACGACATGTAGTCAAATATTTGACTGCATTTCGTGTTTGAATACATAGAATAAGTGTGTTAATACATCGCAGCTCGGAATGGATCAAGAAACCATCACCTTATATTCATCCTAAAATGGAAGATGGAAAGAATATGGAATTCTGTGTAATTCATCGTACATCGCATATTTTCTGGACCATCTATCGACAATCAACAACTATAAAAACATTGAATTCTTCTTTGAAACACTGATTTAACCTATTTATTTTCTTTTAATTCAACACTTTTTTTTAGATTTTTCTATAGCTCTACAGCCCATTGTGGGCTTTGGCCTCCTCCACAACATTCCTCCAAACGTTTCTATCCATTATAAATCCTCTCCATTCTCTATAACCCATCCTTATCAAATCATCCCTTATCTCATCTTCCCATAGTCTCTGTGCCTTTATGAAGCGTACTATACTACGGCCTTTTATTAATAGTTCAAGTTCAGCATTGGTTCTCCTTCTCCACTTCTCCTTCTTTCACAGGACCGTACACTTTTCTAAGCACCTTTCGTTCAAATACACTTGAATTATGTTGGTCTTCCTTAGTCAAAGTCCATGATTCAGAGCAATAGGTAACTACAGGTCTTATAAGGGTTTCATAAATCTTAAACTTGCTGCTTCTACTGATAAGCCTGTTCTTTAGAAGCTTCATGTTGCTGTAGTATGCTCTATTTCCCGACAATATTCTTTGTTTGATACTGGTGCTCATCATATTCTGATTATTCAATTCAACACCCAGATAGCTGAAGTTTTTCACTCTCTCAAACAACCTATTATCGATTCTCAGACTCTGTGAAACCCTTCGCGCTTGACTTCTTGATATTTTCATGTATTTTGTTTTATTTTCATTGACTAGGAGACCAATCTTTTGTGCTTCTCTTTCGAGTAATTTATACGTGTCCTGGAGGATATCTTTTCTTCTGGCAATTATGGCTACGTCATCGGTATAAGCACATACTTGATACATTTTATGAAAAATGCTGCCTCTCTTGTCAATGACGTCTATCACACGATGTAATGCAACATTGAATAGGAGTGCTGACAGTCCGTCACCTTACTTTACGCCAGTATTTAACTCAAACTTTCTACTTTTTCTAGATCCAACTTTTATCATGGCCGTAGTCTTGTTCATTGACATTTTGGCAAGTTTTATCAACTTCTTCGGTAAGCCATAATGCTCTAGTACTTTCCATAACTCACCCCTTATTATACAATCGAAGGCTTGTTTAAAATCGATGAATAAAATGTGTAGGTCGAGGTCATGCTCATAGAACTTTTCTGTGATCTGTCTTATTGTAAAGATTTGGTCTGCTGTCGCTCTTTCAGGACGGAAACCACACTGATACTCTCCAATGATTCGTTTTACATATATCGTGATTCTTTTGTTGATTACACTCGAAAGGATTTATAAACTACACTGAGCAGAGTTATCCCACGGTAGTTGGAGCATTCTAGTTTATCTCCTTTCTTATGAATGGGACATATGAGGCCTATGTCCCAGCATTGCGGCATGACTTCTTTCCTCCAAATCATACATATAAGCTCATGTATGTTCTGCACTGTGAAATGACTAGCGTATTTTATCATTTCAGGAAGTATATTATCTTCCCCAGCTGCTTTGCCATTTTTGAGCTGCTTAACAATAGCCTCTATTTCCTCATATGTTGGCTCTGGTACATCATCTGTGTTGATTGGCGGTTCCTCATCACCGTTACGACCACCCTCACCTCCATTGGTCTCTGCTGATGTTAGCAGTTCTTCAAAGTGTTCTGCCCACCTCTCCATTACATTGTCCTCTTCACTTATAACTTTTCCTCTTTTGTCTTTGCAGGAGCTAATTTTGTGCCTATATTCTTTATTAATTTTCTTCATAGCACTGTAAATCTTCTGTGTTTCATTTTGTCTGTACAAACACTCTATTTCTCCTAATTGATTCTTCATCGCCTCTCTTTTCTTTCTTTCACATGTTTTATTGGCTATCGCGCGTTTCTGCTTATACTCCTCACAGTTGCGTCTAGTCTCCCTTTGAATCATCCGAGCTCTTGCCTCATTCTTCTCTCTTATTACTTCTCTGCACTAATCGTCGAACCATTTCTCGTTTCTCACCCATCTCTTTTCACCGATCGCTTCATCTGCTGCTTCTTTCAAGCCAGTGGCTAGTTTGGACCATACTTCTTCAACCCCATCTGAGCCTAACATGTCTCTGGTTCAAGTCTAATGTAGTCATTTCGAGTCTGTTGATTTTTAAGTTTTTCGACATCAATCTCTTACTTGCGACTTTATGTATTTTCATCATTGACAGTCTCTGCTTAACCACTGCTTTGACAATGAAGTGATCTGAGTCACAGTTAGGACCTCTACAACTTCTTACATCAATAATTGATGAAGTATTCCAAGAGTCCACAAGTACATGGTCAATTTGATTCACTGTTATGAAGTCTGGTGATTTACAAGTGCCGAGATGGATTTTTTTGTGTGGGAATTAAGTGCTTCTTATCTGCATCTTGTTTCTCATTGCGAACTGGCTGAGTAGGAATCCATTCTCATTAGTTTTCTCATGTAAGGTTTTCCAGCCACTTGCTCAAGATAACTTTCCTTCCCAACCCGTGCATTGAAGTCACCCATAATGATCAATTGATCGTATTTACATATCCCAGCACATGCTGATTCCAACTGTTCATAGAAGTCTTCCTTGATTGGTATATCTTTTTCGTTTGTGGGTACATGTATAGATAGAATTGATACATTTCTAAATTTACCTCTGAGGCGCACTCTGCAAATTCTTTCATTAAGTGCTTCAAATTCTATTAAGGCTCTCCTTAACTTCTTTGACAAAATGAATCCTGTTCCAAGTGCTCCAGACCTTTGCTCATGGCCACTATATAAGAGAGAGAAGTTCATCTTATCAATTCTGCCTTGTCCTCGCCATCTCACTTCTTGGAGTGCAACCAAATCAAATTAATATTTCAGAATCTCCTCTCCAATTTCATTCATTCTACCTGCCCTTAACATTGTTCTCACATTCCACGTTCCGAGTACCAAATCATTATTTCTTTTCGATTGCCTATTTGTTTTTCCTGAATTCCGATCCCCATTCCTTGACTCTTTGAGATAATTATCTAGAGCATTCAAGAAAAGAGGTAAGCTGGAGTTGGGACTTCGATACACCGCAAGGACTTCACAGGGTGTTCCCTCCCAGTCAAAGTTTATCGATAGACAGGTGGCCAGACCGCCCAGCTGAAACTCTCTGCAAGTTACTGAGCGATCACAGTCAATGTATACGACCACACCATCGCACTGGTTGAGGCTATAGTAAGACCTGAGGAGCTTATACCCCGGGATTTCCAAGAGGTCACTCTCGTCATTTAGCCATGCCTCAGTCAATATTATGCAACTAAAACGATGTTTGAGGCTCTGTAGAATAATTGTAAACTCATCTATATTTCTTCTATAACTTCTAATGTTTTGGTGAATCACTGAGAAACCGGCATAGTCTCCGTTTTCAGAAAAACTAAGTGTAGAATAGTTTAAAGAAAAATCATTAATATCTGCATACTCCGTGCATTCAATTGGAGACGCATCAATTGGCGCCATAAAATCGCTCATTACTCTTATCTCTTATAAATACATAAGAAGCAAGCCGAGCCGCCTGGTGCACTCAGAATCTAAACGAGAGACAAGGCATGCTATTTTGTTAAAGAAAACTTATGATATAACATTGAATACTATCTTAATAACTAATACGTACACACCTGTATCAATTCAGAATCATAATATAATTATAAGCATAGAGACTCAATAAGTATTTATACATTATTATTAAGCCTAGTAGTAGTAAAGTAATAGCCCATTTATAGCTAGTCAATCACTCATCATTAACCTACTCTTCGGCTCATAACTACAGACTAGCCTATAGGCTATATATAGTTGAATGTTGATAGGAGGAATGTCAACTATAATGCTAATAGTTGAATGTTAAAAAGGAGCGTAATAGATATAAATAAAATTAATTAAATAAATAAATATTAATTTAAAGACCGTTAGTGATAACTATATATTGGAATAAAATGCGTTTTTTAATAAATAAATAATTTAAATATATATATATATTTTTTATAATAATTGCATCTAAAAATAATTGCAGGCTGTATGATGTATCTCTCATTCTCAAGAGCAGTGGAAGAATCAGTTTGAGGTGGAAGCTTTGTAATGTAATCTTATCATGGCTTATTAATGATAAAAGACGATTGACCTCATCAATATAATGACATTTAATATAAGAGTCGATTCACTAGGCTTGTATACCGTTCTATCCTTCTTCATAGATAGTGTTATGAATGGTGATAAGACTGCCGAACAAAACACCATTCATCCGAGTTCTTTTCTACAGTCTAGGAAATCATTTCATAACAGGAATTGCTTCAATCGCTTCAGAAGCACTATCTAGATTTTGTGGAATACTCGGAAAAACCAATACATAATTTGATAATAAAAATATAATAAATCAAGTGAATGATAGAAAAATGAATATGTATAGGTAGGCCTATATATGGAAATATTTCCTTTTGAGTCTCTATTATTAGTCAGGCTATGGTAATTGAAATATCCAATCTTTCTTGCAATTAGTTGCGCTTTCTCTATGACAACATGAGAGTAAACTAATTTTAATTGAATATTATATACATTTATTTTTGTCTCTATTTTTATTGTGTTATCGAAATTGGAATTTTCAATCTCTCTTGCGAGTTGTTACGCGTACTTTCTAACAACATGCAAATAAACTCTTTGAAAATATATATATATTCCTCCATTTTATATTAAATAAATAAATGTAAAATCAGTACTTCTCTAAGCAACTAAATATATATGATAAAATAAAATAGAACTCTATGTGATATTACTCCACATGCAATTTACTCAGTTGAAATAAATGTTTCTGTGAGATTCTATAGATTATTTACATAAAATTAAGAAAAATAATAAAGCTTTTCATATTCTTACTTACAGTTGTTGAAGTGCGGCATTACCTAGTTACACGCTTGTCTCTCGCTTGAGTGTGGCCATAATAGGACGAATAATTTATTTGTGAAAGATGGGACAATAATATGTTTTATCTTGTATACATACGTATTAACAGCTAATCGTCTTTATATTGTTTTCTAAAAACACGTATTTCCGGTCGGTTATTTAGGGTTTTATTGGTCGGCTTCCTGTTGTGTGGTGGTCATGTTCCTAGGAACCTCCGAAGCGGCAGCGTTAGCGTAGGTAGATGTTTCGAAGCGTTTTTCTGTCAACTCTGCGATATGCTCCATATCCCGGACACGGAATGGACGTTGGCCGACGGCTGCTTTGTCCATCACTTTACAAGTTTTTTGTCTTTGACTAGTTGTCTGGCTGAATTGAATATAGATCGTGTCAAAGTAGTAAGATGCTCATTCAGATACTCAGGAGTATTCGGAAAATTTACATTGAGTTCACTAGCAGTGAGAGAGCCTTTGAGACGTCTCGCGGCCAACCAGTTAGATTTTACTATGCGAGATGTAAAATTGATCACTATCGGAGGTGGCCTGTTGTCGTCTTTACGATTGTGGAGTCTGTGCACTGCCGAAATGTCACTGCAATAATTGAAATTCACATCGATCGCTCTCGCAACTGCATCCAGCACAGTAAACATATCCTCCCTATATGTTACGGGTATACCTGTCACTAGGATATTGTTCTTCCTCGTATGTTGCTGTAAGTCTACCAAATCGTTTTCACTTGCGCTAGCTTATCTTTTAATAGAGTGTTTTCTTGGCGAAATTTTTCAACAGCTGCACACGCATTATCGCACTTGTTTGAAACTTCCGTGAACTGTTCTTTTATGAGTGTTATTTATAGTTTTTTAGCCTTAATGTCTTCCTGTAGTTCTTTTAGTTTACCTTCATTTACGTCCCATCTTTTGTTGTTGGAGTCCCAATTTTGTTTGTTTTCAATTCTAAATTCGTTGATGGCGTTTAATATTGAATTGTTATTTCCACGTCCCGTTTGTCTGAGATTGATGTTGTAGAAATGTCTTTTGAACACTTTTCGCACTTCCAAGTTTTGCTCTTCGTATTCACAATGATGCAGTTCTGATGAAATGATGTAGCACAATTCGGGCACTTTACTGGGTTGGAGACGGGATTTTTGCACTTGTGACACTCGCCTGTCATGTTTTAAATAACAAGAAAGAACCACTTTCACGGGAAAACTAATTAAAAAATTTAGTCAGAATTAAATAAAGAATTTCCAGTTAGGCCAGTTTATGTTTAGCGTAATACCAGGCGGCCGGCTTTAACTTGTTACAGCACTAATCGACGGAGTGATAACAAACGATCTGACTTCATCGGCCGCCCGACAAGAACTGATGTGATTACAAAACCGTATCAGATGTGATTACAAAAGCATCTTATTTCGCTTGCCTACCGCCAGTAGATTATAGATCTACATGTGATGACGTCATAGTTTATCAGAGCTTCAGTTGTGGGGCCTGATGTAACAGTAGGTCTTGCTTTTGTACTCCAGAGCGTAGCTCGGTCAACGATATTGTAATTAAACACGACATGTAGTCAAATATTTGACTGCATTTCGTGTTTAAATACATAGAATAAGTGTGTTAATACATCGCAGCTCGGAATGGATCAAGAAACCATCACCTTATATTCATCCTAAAATGGAAGATGGAAAGAATATGGAATTCTGTGTAATTCATCGTACATCGCATATTTTCTGGACCATCTATCGACAATCAACAACTATAAAAACATTGAATTCTTCTTTGAAACACTGATTTAACCTATTTATTTTCTTTTAATTCAACACTTTTTTTTAGATTTTTCTATAGCTCTACAGCCCATTGTGGGCTTTGGCCTCCTCCACAACATTCCTCCAAACGTTTCTATCCATTATAAATCCTCTCCATTCTCTATAACCCATCCTTATCAAATCATCCCTTATCTCATCTTCCCATAGTCTCTGTGCCTTTATGAAGCGTACTATACTACGGCCTTTTATTAATAGTTCAAGTTCAGCATTGGTTCTCCTTCTCCACTTCTCCTTCTTTCACAGGACCGTACACTTTTCTAAGCACCTTTCGTTCAAATACTTATGTTGGTCTTCCTTAGTCAAAGTCCATGATTCAGAGCAATAGGTAACTACAGGTCTTATAAGGGTTTCATAAATCTTAAACTTGCTGCTTCTACTGATAAGCCTGTTCTTTAGAAGCTTCATGTTGCTGTAGTATGCTCTATTTCCCGACAATATTCTTTGTTTGATACTGGTGCTCATCATATTCTGATTATTCAATTCAACACCCAGATAGCTGAAGTTTTTCACTCTCTCAAACAACCT
Source organism: Nilaparvata lugens (assembly GCF_014356525.2). Taxonomy (NCBI): domain Eukaryota; kingdom Metazoa; phylum Arthropoda; class Insecta; order Hemiptera; family Delphacidae; genus Nilaparvata; species Nilaparvata lugens. The sequence continues at coordinate 63,001,563 of NC_052505.1, forward strand.
ATTATCGATTCTCAGACTCTGTGGAACCCTTCGCGCTTGACTTCTTGATATTTTCATGTATTTTGTTTTATTTTCATTGACTAGGAGACCAATCTTTTGTGCTTCTCTTTCGAGTAATTTATACGTGTCCTGGAGGATATCTTTTCTTCTGGCAATTATGGCTACGTCATCGGCATAAGCACATACTTGATACATTTTATGAAAAATGCTGCCTCTCTTGTCAATGACGTCTATCACACGATGTAATGCAACATTGAATAGGAGTGCTGACAGTCCGTCACCTTACTTTACGCCAGTATTTAACTCAAACTTTCTACTTTTTCTAGATCCAACTTTTATCATGGCCGTAGTCTTGTTCATTGACATTTTGGCAAGTTTGATCAACTTCTTCGGTAAGCCATAATGCTCTAGTACTTTCCATAACTCACCCCTTATTATACAATCGAAGGCTTGTTTAAAATCGATGAATAAAATGTGTAGGTCGAGGTCATGCTCATAGAACTTTTCTGTGATCTGTCTTATTGTAAAGATTTGGTCTGCTGTCGCTCTTTCAGGACGGAAACCACACTGATACTCTCCAATGATTCGTTTTACATATATCGTCATTCTTTTGTTGATTACACTTGAAAGGATTTATAAACTACACTGAGCAGAGTTATCCCACGGTAGTTGGAGCATTCTAGTTTATCTCCTTTCTTATGAATGGGACATATGAGGCCTATGTCCCAGCATTGCGGCATGACTTCTTTCCTCCAAATCATACATATAAGCTCATGTATGTTCCGCACTGTGAAATGACTAGCGTATTTTATCATTTCAGGAAGTATATTATCTTCCCCAGCTGCTTTGCCATTTTTGAGCTGCTTAACAATAGCCTCTATTTCCTCATATGTTGGCTCTGGTACATCATCTGTGTTGATTGGCGGTTCCTCATCCCCGTTACGACCACCCTCACCTTCATTGGTCTCTGCTGATGTTAGCAGTTCTTCAAAGTGTTCTGCCCACCTCTCCATTACATTGTCCTCTTCACTTATAACTTTTCCTCTTTTGTCTTTGCAGGAGCTAATTTTGTGCCTATATTCTTTATTAATTTTCTTCATAGCACTGTAAATCTTCTGTGTTTCATTTTGTCTGTACAAACACTCTATTTCTCCTAATTGATTCTTCATCGCCTCTCTTTTCTTTCTTTCACATGTTTTATTGGCTATCGCGCGTTTCTGCTTATACTCCTCACAGTTGCGTCTAGTCTCCCTTTGAATCATCCGAGCTCTTGCCTCATTCTTCTCTCTTATTACTTCTCTGCACTAATCGTCGAACCATTTCTCGTTTCTCACCCATCTCTTTTCACCGATCGCTTCATCTGCTGCTTCTTTCAAGCCAGTGGCTAGTTTGGACCATACTTCTTCAACCCCATCTGAGCCTAACATGTCTCTGGTTTTAATCTGAACAAGTCTAATGTAGTCATTTCGAGTCTGTTGATTTTTAAGTTTTTCGACATCAATCTCTTACTTGCGACTTTATGTATTTTCATCATTGACAGTCTCTGCCTAACCACTGCTTTGACAATGAAGTGATCTGAGTCACAGTTAGGACCTCTACAACTTCTTACATCAATAATTGATGAAGTATTCCGAGAGTCCACAAGTACATGGTCAATTTGATTCACTGTTATGGAGTCTGGTGATTTCCAAGTGCCGAGATGGATTTTTTTGTGTGGGAATTAAGTGCTTCTTATCTGCATCTTGTTTCTCATTGCGAACTGGCTGAGTAGAAATCCATTCTCATTAGTTTTCTCATGTAAGGTTTTCCAGCCACTTGCCCAAGATAACTTTCCTTCCCAACCCGTGCATTGAAGTCACCCATAATGATCAATTGATCGTATTTACATATCCCAGCACATGCTGATTCCAACTGTTCATAGAAGTCTTCCTTGATTGGTATATCTTTTTCGTTTGTGGGTACATGTATAGATAGAATTGATACATTTCTAAATTTACCTCTGAGGCGCACTCTGCAAATTCTTTCATTAAGTGCTTTAAATTCTATTAAGGCTCTCCTTAACTTCTTTGACAAAATGAATCCTGTTCCAAATGCTCCAGACCTTTGCTCATGGCCACTATATAAGAGAGAGAAGTTCATCTTATCAATTCTGCCTTGTCCTCGCCATCTCACTTCTTGGAGTGCTACCAAATCAAATTAATATTTCAGAATCTCCTCTGCAATTTCATTCATTCTACCTGCCCTTAACATTGTTCTCACATTCCACGTTCCGAGTACCAAATCATTATTTCTTTTCGATTGCCTATTTGTTTTTCCTGAATTCCGATCCGTCCGAGGCTGTTGTGTAAGTTTCTCAACAAAAAGCTTTTTACCGTGAAGAGCAGTTAACACCTCGACCAACCCCCAAGCTGGAGAACCAGGGTCTTTTGTTTAGAGTTGCCATCTCCTAGGCTCTCGCTTCCACCTCAGCTTAACACTTTACTGATAGATATTACTACCAATAATTGATTGAGAAGAATATGTTTTTTGAATAATAAATGCTACACGACTAAGAACATAGGAAGCCATATTGAGATGTAAATGAAAATATTGATTGTCAGATAAATTTAATGATTCACCAAATAGAGTCAAGTTGACATGAGATACATTGACTTTTTGGCGGTACGAAGTTCGCCGGGTAAGCTAGTTTAAAATATTATTTTGCGAGTTAAAAATCTAGTTGCGGATTTAAAAATGTAATTAATAAAGAGATTGGTTCTACAATATGTAAATTAGAATGTGTTTTATCACGTTTCTTGAAGGTTATATTATGCTTTTAGCTTCATGCTGTACAAACAAGAGTGAGTTGGCTTTTGAGCTGCGAGTCAAGGTATGGATTGTATCAAATGAATAGATTTTGAATTTTGCATTGGAGGCCCATATTGTTGTAATCGTTTTGTGAGCTACAGTACAGATGCTTGTACTAAGGCATTGCTTACCTGAAGGGATCTTGTCTTGAGAATTCAATTATTATAGGCCGTCTCAGTCCGGACAGTTTAAACCTACATAATTGTGTTTTCGGGATCTGTGCTCTTGTAGGGAAATTTAATGTTCTGATCACTCATCTTGTACACGTTTTTTTCAATTAATGACGGGAGTGATTTCCATCCGGACCCTGAGGTGCAGGCAAAAGGACAATAAGGTAAAGTTTTAGATAATAGTTTTTTTGTTCAGTTTTCAGTCCCAAAGATTAATTTAATAATTTTGTTTTTCTAAACCTCGAGAGACCACAGATTTATTTATTCCATTTACTTACTAGCAGAAACTGTGCTCCGCAAGGATCTATTTTAAAACTTGACAAACTGAAAACCTGACGTAATGAAATTTTGAAGAATTGAAAATAGGCCTTTTATCCTTGGTTAATTGAGAATCTATATGCAAAATTTCATGTTAATTATAGTTTGTGTAAAATATGTTGAGACTTGGCCCTCCATCCGAAGAAATTACATGGTTGCCAATTCATGTAAAATTGCTACTTTCTCAAATTTCCAATTCAACGTCAGAATTGGATATAGAATATCATCTCCGAAATCCTAGTAGTACTAGAAAAGTTTCAGGGTTAAAGGATTGAGAGGAAATTTAACTTTCATGATAAAATTAAAACATCGTGAAATTTTTTTTTCTTTTGAATATCACTTCTCTCAGAACCATGGGGCGTCGTAATGCGTAATTATTTTATATCAAATTAACGGGGAGAATGTCTCCTTTCTATTGGTGTCTGGATCATTTTTATCCGACCTATAGTTATTTTTTAATTAATGATTATGTTCGTCAATGTCAAGACATTTCAAATAGAAAACATGAAATTTTCGACATGAAAAAGTAGTCGGAAGATCGTATTTTGGTCTTCAAGAAATTTTAAAGTTCGGAGAGCGGCTGAATGTTGAGAGGCATTGTATACCAAATTATATGCTGAAGGCTGGCAATTTACAAGATATTTGACTGAATTATTTCAAACGCGAGGCAGCTGATTGCCTCTAGAAAGGCTGTAATGAAACACTGCTTGGATTATTCCAGGCGAGGTTGTCATTTTCACTATTTTATAATCATGTGGCTTGCAGTTGCTGAATTTTTCAATCATTCTGTATTTTGTTTTTTTTTTTGATCCCAGCTATTAATAGCCTATGGTGGCACACCATTCAGCAGCTATCCTTTACTTTGAAACTCCTGAGAGACCAAAATACGTTGTTCCGAGTAAGTTTGACAATAATTGGAAAAATAATTTAAATTATTTCTGAGAAACTTTCTCGATTCCACCACCTACTTTTCTTTTGAAACAAAAAAGTTTCTAGCATGTCGAAGATTTCATGTTTTCTGCTCGAAATTTTTCGACATTGACAAACATAATCATTGATTTAAAATTAACTATAGGTCGGATAAAAATTAGCCAGACACCAATAGAAATGAGACATTCTCCCCGTTAATTTGATATAAAATTATCACGCATTACGATTTATGATGCCCCATGATTCTGAGAGAAGTGATATTCAAAAGAAAAACAAATTTTCGCGATGTTTCCAATTTTATCATAAAAGTTAAATTTTCTTTTGATCCTTCAACCCTGAAACTTTTCTAGCACTACTAGGATATTCAACCTCCAATTCTGACGTTGAATTGGAAATTTGAGAAAGTTGCAATCTTACACGATTTGGCAACCCTGTAATTTCTTCGGATGGAGGGCCAAGTCTCAACTCATTCTACACAAAATATAATCCAGTATAGTTCAGACATGATGATGCGTCAAACATAATTTTCCAATCCCGTACGTGTTCAAGCCAGATTTTTTCTTTATTATAGATATAGTTAACGACTGCAAGATATAGGACTGTGGAACAGAATAGTGGTGAAAAAGATAATAATTATCTTTTAAAGTCCTTCAGCGATTTTTACCAGGGATGAGACCTAGTGCAATCGAAATTTTAAATATCATAAACCTACTATATTCCAAATTTCGTGGAAATCGTTAGAGCCGTTTTCGAGATCCGTTTGACATAAATAACCAGATAGATATAAATACAGAAATTGCTCGCTTAATATAATAGGATTTCTAAGTAGAGTTCATAAGTATCGTAATCTTGCCATACAATTACCATACTATAATTAAAGCTGAATTCATTCAACTTTATTATAATTTTCAAAGATTTTGTATTCTACTCATTTCCATTGACAACGTGCTCACATATCCAATCTTCCAGGAATTCTATCTTATATAGATATGCCTCTACATCCCCATATTCCAAGAAAATGGTATTTCTATGTTGAGGAAGCATATACTAAAATTGGCTAATAACAATAAGGCAGTTGCTAGGGAATATGAAAAGTTAGACCAATTGTCTCAAATGTCAATTGCTGGTTTTCAAATAATAGGAAATTCAAAATGAAAAACAATACTAAAAAAATTTATTATCTTCAAAATACTCAATGCTCGAGTATATTCGCCCTCCAGTAGACTACATTCAACACAGTAGAACCTCTATAATTTGTAGCCTACGGGACCAAGCGTTGAATACAAATTTTGGTGGGTGACGAATATATATCAAGCTCTGCAATATCAATATATATTATATATATCAGGCTCTGCAATATCGTGGCTGATAGAACAAAATACGAAAAAATTGTATCATGGATACTGTTCTCATCATTACCCATAATTAATTTATAATATAGCCTCTATGAATGGATATTAGAAAATATTGTTATAAATATTAATTTGACATACTTGTAAAATATTTCAGAGATCAATACCTGTTCATGTGCGAGTTCTTTAACCCAGGGTGTCTCTAGTTATATTATTATATGTGATCAATAGAGATTTCAATGAACTCATAACTGGAGTTACCAGTGTTACAATGGCATATTAGTGTATTTATCTTTATGGGAATACTAATTACAGTGTTTTTGATGGCAAAACTACGAATTATAGAGTTATCGAGAGGTTTCAGTGTACTCACTAATCTTGATAATTTAACTATTAAGTGAAGTTATTTTTGTTTTGTGTCAAGAAATTCACTAATAGCTCTATTATTTATGCTCCAAATAACTGCAGAAAAGAGAGACAACTGCACAAAACAGGAATGATATATAACGAATTATACAGTTACAAGATAAGTCATCGCCTGATAAAACTATGAAGAGAGATAGAAATGAGTGATAGGTTTCAGAAATAAATTGTCAATGGTCTTGTTAAGAATAGCCTACACATGGGGGTTCATCAAACAATGACCATTGTTTGAATAAAACAAGACAGCTCTGCGTAGTACAGTCCGTCCAAGAAGTGTAACTTAACCGTCTTGCTTTGGAAGTGTCAGAGACTCGATGTGTCTGACTTTGTCGTTTCTGTACGAATGTAAAAGTGTCCGGTTTTGGCGCCTAACGCACACGCCAATTCCACACTCTTTCAAAACAGTCTTTCCCTGTCGCTGGCGTACGGTGTCGATGGATGAGATAGTCGCTGTTCACTCCTGTCAGGATATGGGTGTGTCAGAGGACTAAGGTGGCGCGTACCCGTGATTTTACATTAAAATTTTCGAAAAATGCCCTCTCCTGAACCCCCCTGTGCTCCTGATCAGAATTTTTCTGCATAGATATAATTTTTTTTGTATCTAAACAAAAAAGTTCCTCATGAATTTGCTGTGCAATAAGCGGTTAAGAAGTACAAAATTTTGGTGGGGCCCCAGCTCCCTCAGGGGGGCAAATTTTTGAAAATCCTTCTTAGTGAATGTTTTGAGGCTACCATAAGCAATTGTGCAAAATTTCAAGTTTTTAGGCTCAGGAGTTTGGGCTGTGGTGTGATTTCAGTCTGTCGGGGCTTAGCCTTTGATAGATATAAATAGAATATAGAATATAGATATAGATATAGATGAATTAATCATTCAGAATTACACAAATTACAGAAAAGCACCACAGGCCTCCGACCAAAACGGTTACAGATCAGCCAAGCGAGTAGATTGTTTGCTAATAAATTCATATCAATCTCATTAATTTTTCAAACTTCCTTGTAATTTTGATTGTTTATAATAGAAATCATGATTGTTTAACTTAAAGATATCGTTTCAATAAAGTTTATAGTAATACTGCTCACGTTGTTTATCAATCACACTTACCAATATGATTATTAGTTACATCTTTTTTGTTCCCACCATTACATATTTGGTGGAGGTTCCTCTTCAAGATTTCTAGATTCAAGATTCAAGATTTCTTTATTGCAGAAAACATTTATACAAATGCTCTCGTCATATATTTAACATGGTAAATGAAAATATTTACATTCAAAGAAATAAAAATACAAACACAAGCATACAAACAGCAAACAAAATACCCTCAAATTAGAAACTCCTCTTTTCTATAAGGACATATTTCTATTAACATCTTTTTTATGGCTCTTTCAAAATTACCCACTTCTAGTTCTTTTAAATGTGCAGGAGGCTTATTATAAGCTCTTATACCGAACTCCTTAAAACAGTTCAATGTATTTGCATAATTGCACTGCTTCACTCACTCTAAGCGATTCAGAATTTCCAGTGTAATGGTTGTGAACGTTGCTATTTACAGAAATACATGTTAAATTAATTTTTACATACATAAGACATTCAAGAATGTAAATAGCAGGTACTGTCAAAATCTTGAATTTGTTAAATATAATCTACACAGTGAAAACATTAGCAATGACCCTTACTGCTCGTTTCTGTAACACAAATAGTTTCTTTACATTCGTATCATTACCCCAGGCAACAACACCATAATACAAATGAGAATGAAGATAAGCAAAATACACTGAAATTAAAACACTCTTATCAACAATGAACTTTAATCTATTTATCATATAAATTCCCTTTGACAGATTGCCACATAATATTTTGATGTGTGAGCCCCATTCCAAATTGCTTTGAACTGTAATACCGAGAAACTTTGCATTGTCAGGTTGTAATCTAAATCCAAATTCCAAAAGTTGAGTTTTGTCCTTATTAAGACACAATGAATTAGAAGCAGCCCAATCTTCAATTATTTCATTAACCGTATGTAAGCTACCAGAACGACTATTATTTTTTTATTTGAACAGCTAAATCATCAGCAAACATGAATGGTTTCACATTTCTACAACTGATTGCTGCAGGAAGATCATCAACATATATAATAAAGAGGATAGGACCTAGTGTGGAACCCTGTGGAACACCTGAGTGGAACACTTTTAAATAATTAGAAAAACAGCCATCATAAAACAGTTTGGTATCTATCACTCAAGTAAGAGGCAATTAAGTTGGTTGACATGTCATCAAAACCATAGAATTTGAGACAGAACAGAAAATACTTCTATTTCTATTTCTAAGAGGCAATTAAGTTGGTTGACATGTCATCAAAACCATAGAATTTGAGCTTTTGTAAGAAGATGGGATGAGATATTGTATCAAAAGCTCGGCTCATGTCATAGAAGCTGCCTAGTAGATTACACTTCTCATCAATAGAATAGATACAGTTTTACACTGTAGATTACACTTTGTTCTTTTAGAGCCCGGCGCACTGCGCTACGGCTTCAGCACTATCTAGCGTGACATTTGAATTTCTCTGTCAACTGATTGTTGTTGAACTGAAGTATTACACTCAACACAATAACTGCTGCATCAATCGTAGGGAGATGCGTGAAATAATGGAATCATACATCAATTTGTGAAGAGGGTTAATGCTCTTCGAGCTTATACTTAGCACGGATTCTTTCATCAATCGTTAAAACGTTCTAAGGCCATAAAGAATAAATTGGAGTCAAAAAGGGGTCTCTTTAAAATGTCACACCATCAAGAGAGTATATCTGGAAAACTATGAGTGATGTGGGAAAATGTTGCGGATGGAACTTGTAGGAAAATATGTAAGCTTCATTTTTGTATTTGTTAAAAATGTCCGTAAGACGCATATTGCTCGAGAAATATGTATTTCATAATATGCGAAAAATCAATAAATGGTAGTTTTGAACCACCTTCACCCACTCAGCACAGTGGACAAGGGGTAAGGACTTTTGATATCTTTACCCCTCAACTATCCTCAAAAGAGCTGCGCGGTTTTAATAATTGTGTTTCAAACTTCCCCCTTTATAATCTTTCGTCGACTGGACTATTCATGTACGATCAATTGATTCTTGTACGAAAACGCACCCAATAAGGTAACTCACATTAATATCCATACATTGATAATTGTGAACAAGGGTATTCGTAATTGCTGTCTATTATGTATATTGTTCTGAGATTAAAACGGTGTAAGTAGATTCATGAAGCACAACAGTTGGTACTGTAAGTTAGCTGTTGGTGAAGTCGCTTTTTCATAAGGGTTTCGCAAATGGAGCAAAACAAGAAAGATCATTACGCGGAAGTGTTAACCCGACTTGTTTCCTTGCCGCTGGTGGAAATATAACTCAATTATTCGCCGCGGCCGGGAAAGCCACAAGGAAAAGCTAGAGGTGAGAGGAAAATTCCTAGCAGCCAGAGCAATATCGCGGCTGGCTGTGAGTTATGAAAGCTGTTAACTCAGACATGCGAAGCGGCTAAATAGCCGTTCGAAACAGATGAACAATTCTTGTTCTTGGCCTCTCTGTATCCACATTGTTGTTGTTACAATATGTATATTACTTCCTTAAACTATTCCATGAGACAAGATTTTTCAATTGGAGAAAGAAAACTGTGCCACTCGCTAGAAATTCAATTTGAATTCAACCATTTCAACAGTGGAATGAAGTCATGAAAATAAGTATCATATTCTTTCATTGTTTCCGTTAGATGATTAAATTTTATGCGCGTTTATTGGATCCTGTGCAACTGGCCGTACAATTGTATCTATCTTACAACTAAATCAATATTATCAAATTAGGATACAATAATTGAAGTATACTAATATGAAATGTTTTTGTAACAATTTTACAAGTTAATTGATTTAGCATGAACAAGAGTGGAATAAGATGATCTTGAATCAGTAGAGATTTATTCTACTAGATGAAAGTAGCCTACCATACATTTTTCCCTACATGTCAAATTGGACCAATTTTAACCATTTACTCTGATAATCATACGTCTACTAAATGATCTATAAATGCTGTAATTTAATGTGGAAAATGTGCTTACTTACTTTACTTTACTTTATGTGGCTCTACAGTCCTGGGTGGACTTTGGCCTCCTCTACATAATGCCTCCAAACTTCTCTCTCCTGGGCTCTTCGTCGCCAGTCTGCCACTCCTAGCACCCGAAGATCGCCCAGGACGTCATTCAGCCATCTCCTCCTTGGTCTTCCTCTTCTCCTTGTCCTCATCATCATCTCATCCATCATCTTCAATGGGACTCTCTCTTCACCCATCCTTGCCACATGACCCAGCCATTCTATACGTTTTGCCTTTATGAACCGTAGAATGTTTTCTTGCCCAATGGCTTCATCAATCTCACTATTATACCTGGCTCTCCAATTTCCATCATCCCATTTTGGTCCCAAAATCCTTCTGAACATTTTTCTTTCAAATGAGATCAGTGCTCTCTCATCCTGCTTGCTCAAAATTGTCCATGTCTCCGATCCGTATGTCACAACCAGCTTCATTAACGTCCTGTACATTTTTTCTTTTGTTTTACGCGAAATGAGTCTGCTCTAGAAAATTTTTTGGTTTGCATAATATGAACGGTTGCCCATCATGATCCTGTTATATATTTCATTACTCGTTCTATTATCACCAGTAAGCATTACCCCAAGGTATTTGAACTTACTAACGCCTTCTATTTCACAACCATCTGATATTTTCAAGTTATTTACCTGTCTCCTCTGCTCATTTGCTGACATTCTCATGTACTTTGTTTTTTCAATGTTTATTTCCAGACTCACACTTCCAGCCTCATCCCTAACTGTACAGAGAAGTTCTTTTAGATTCTCTTTATTTCTTGCAACTAACCATATTACAAAAAATTGCATGGTTGCCTGTAAAGTCGGTATACGGGCGAAAGTTTTACGTGACAACGACTTTGAGTGGTAAAATAATTTTAATGTGAATATTCATTCGTATAGTAGGAAGAAGGATGAAATAATAGTAACAATTTAAAACATTTATTTATACAAAGAATTATATTGAAAACATTAATTTATACAAAGAATCTCGCACTGAACCACAACATTGTGATTACTACAACATAACCTATTCACTTATGCATGATTATGTGATTATGCATTATTGTGATTACTACAACATAACCTATTCACTTATTCACCTAAGCAGGCGCAGGAGATTGCTTGCGGCGCCTGCGCAGGTTGACTGCTCCGTTTCACTCTCTCTCCAGGTGAATGCCTACGGGTTGCACGCCACTGCTCCTATTCGTGCTCTTTCCAGACGACCGTGAACCGAAACGAACGCTCTCACTCGCTCTCATTGTGAGCGCATAACATGGGAACGTAACGCAGTTTCTTGAAGTGTCACCCGGCAAACCAATTTATAAGACGTTGTCACGTCAGAAAACCAGCGTTTTCCCACCAATCTACTATTCAATATATTTCCAGTAATGGATGTTAGGCAGATTTTCATAAAAACCAATTTGATTTGATTTATTATTATTGAAATCATTTTTTGTTGTGATTTCCCTGATATATACATAAATACATTGAAATATTTGATCATGTACTCCAAACAATATTATTACTGGAAAAATTAATTCCTATCTAGAATCAAAATAAATATTATATAAATCTCAAGAGTGAAGAATCATGATTTTATTTGTCTATGCATGAACTATTTTATTAACAGCCTTCAGCACTTACTGTATCTATATAATACTGGTCGTCAGGCTCGCTTCGCTCGCCATATCCGTTTAGCCAGACATTTAGTCTGTACCCCCGACTGGATCGTCGTAACATATTATGATAAAAATGCTCAAATGAAAAATGCAGGCGAGCGAAGCTAGCCTGCTGATCTCTTCTTGGACAATCCAGTCGGGGGTCCAGGGGCGGAGCCCCCTGGCTAGACGGACATGGCGAGCGAAGCGAGCCTGACGGCTAGTAGTAATATAATATTCCCAAAAATAGCTCTGATTGAAGTAGCAGTACCCAATCAATTTTTCCGCGATAAATCAGGACCTCCTAAATAGGTATTTAGGAGGTACTGGATAATTGGTATTAGGAGGTCCTGGATAAATGCATTTCAATCTTCAACTTGGTGCCAACCTAACAAAGTCAACTCAACTAATGCTAATCTGACAAATTTTTAATTTAGTTACCAGAACAACTCTGTGGGTAGATGACACAAGTTGATAAGTCACATTTTTGAACATATTGAGTTATGCATATGGTTGTGTTCAGAAAATTAGATCTATAAGATGGTATCTATATTTATAATAAGAGAGAGTAGGGTTGTGTTTGTTCGTGTGTTTCGTTTCAAAACATGTCAACTTGTGGATTGCATACCGGAAAAACGGGATGATTTAGATTTCCAAATTTTGCACATAGATTCTAAAAATATCAATCTCGTGTACCTGGAAGCCCAAATTTTAATTTTCCTTTTAAATTTTTCAGATTTAATGTTTAAATTCCATTAATGGTACATTCGATTTCATTAAAAATCACCAAATCATATGGTCGAAATTAAAAGAGGTACATCTGTTTCTATATGCTTTCTACCTGAAAAACATAGTTTTGAAACTTCGTTTTCCTGATGCAATGTTTAGGCCTACACGTGGCATGGATTATTAATTTTTCAGCTAGAACAATTTTGAGACAAATGCTAAATTAACGTCTACAGTTTCATCAATGCTGTATCGGCAATATGAAAACGCATGCAGTTATATGTCTTTCAATTAGGGTTGTTATTTACATAAAGAAATTATATTCTTCAGTTTTATTTGATTAAAATTTCAAAATTTTCGAGCCCTGATAGAATGACTGACTCACTGTACATAGGCCTATTTTGAATTCTTCTAGATTTCATTACGTCAAGTTTCAAGAAAGACCCTTGCGAAGCACGGGTTACCTGCTAGTAACTAAATATGTTGTATAGCTGAGATATAGCCTTGCTCAAGCCTGATAGAGCATTTTCTTCTAAACCCCAAGTTGACAAATATTGATAAGTACATATATCTCAACACTCTTCTACCGGTTTTGTATTATAATCCAATTATCAAAAGATGGCAAAATTGATAGTGTATGTACTGGTAGGCTATTATAAAATTCTGAAAATCAATAACCTCTATTGAGAACTACATAACCCATACACTTGCAAACAGTTCAAGTTTGTTTAACTTGATCAATAATAACTTGTAAATAATATCAATTAATTGTTGAAAATATATTCAAATTTCTCAATAATCGATTTTGAAGATATTTCCTATACTGTTACATTGTGATTTGAAACATTTGGCAGATGGCAAACATGATCTCTGCAATCACTAGCAAAAATCCTCAATAGTTAATTTAAATAAATGTTTATTCCTTGATATTTTATATTCAAATAGTCAATGATCAGCTGATTATATTAGTGAAAAATGGGTAAGAAAAATATGATAGATAATTTTTGCAGCTATGCAAACTTTCAAATTGCTCTCCTGAAAAGTTTACAAATCATGACTTGTCAGCTTGTGTCATCTACCCACAGAACTGTTTCGAAGAGGTACTCTCTCTAGATTATAGTTCTATATTAAATAATTATGGTATGGACATTTCAATTATAATTTTAAGATATTGGAATAAGAGAATATACATGCTGAAGTCGAACTTTAACACTTAAAAACAACCCTTAGAGTTAAAATATCGCCAAAAGATTTCTTAGTGCGCCTCTAAAGGGCCAACTGAACTACCTACCAATTTGAACGTTTTTGGTCCGGTAGATTTTTAGTTCTGCGAGTGAGTGAGTAAGTCAGTCAGTGAGTGAGTGCTATTTCGCTTATATATATATATATATATATTATATAGATATATATATATATATATATATATATATATATATATAGATAGATAGATAGATAGTGCACTCATATATTAATGAACTTGTATGTCGATTTAGAAGAATTAGTCAAATGAAGTGTTATTTGATAACACTGTTGAAGCAATAGAATACAATCTATAGCCAGGCTACTCAAAAGCAGATCAATCATGTTAGAACAGCTGCAGAATGAGTAGACAATGCAGTGTATAATATGTATATTGTTCTGAGATTAAAACGGTGTAAGTAGATTCATGAAGCACAACAGTTGGTACTGTAAGTTAGCTGTTGGTGAAGTCGCTTTTTCATAAGGGTTTCGCAAATGGAGCAAAACAAGAAAGATCATTACGCGGAAGTGTTAACCCGACTTGTTTCCTTGCCGCTGGTGGAAATATAACTCAATTATTCGCCGCGGCCGGGAAAGCCACAAGGAAAAGCTAGAGGTGAGAGGAAAATTCCTAGCAGCCAGAGCAATATCGCGGCTGGCTGTGAGTTATGAAAGCTGTTAACTCAGACATGCGAAGCGGCTAAATAGCCGTTCGAAACAGATGAACAATTCTTGTTCTTGGCCTCTCTGTATCCACATTGTTGTTGTTACAATATGTATATTACTTCCTTAAACTATTCCATGAGACAAGATTTTTCAATTGGAGAAAGAAAACTGTGCCACTCGCTAGAAATTCAATTTGAATTCAACCATTTCAACAGTGGAATGAAGTCATGAAAATAAGTGTCATATTCTTTCATTGTTTCCGTTAGATGATTAAATTTTATGTGCGTTTATTGGATCCTGTGCAACTGGCCGTACAATTGTATCTATCTTACAACTAAATCAATACTATCAAATTAGGATACAATAATTGAAGTATACTAATATGAAATGTTTTTGTAACAATTTTACAAGTTAATTGATTCAGCATGAACAAGAGTGGAATAAGATGATCTTGAATCAGTAGAGATTTATTCTACTAGATGTAGCCTACCATACATTTTTCCCTACATGTCAAATTGGACCAATTTTAACCATTTACTCTGATAATCATAGGTCTACTAAATGATCTATAAATGCTGTAATTTAATGTGGAAAATGTGCTTACTTACTTTACTTTACTTTATGTGGCTCTACAGTCCTGGGTGGACTTTGGCCTCCTCTACATAATGTCTCCAAACTTCTCTCTCCTGGGCTCTTCGTCGCCAGTCTGCCACTCCTAGCACCCGAAGATCGCCCAGGACGTCATTCAGCCATCTCCTCCTTGGTCTTCCTCTTCTCCTTGTCCCCATCATCATCTCATCCATCATCTTCAATGGGACTCTCTCTTCACTCATCCTTGCCACATGACCCAGCCATTCTATACGTTTTGCCTTTATGAACCGTAGAATGTTTTCTTGCCCAATGGCTTCATCAATCTCACTATTATACCTGGCTCTCCAATTTCCATCATCCCATTTTGGTCCCAAAATCCTTCTGAACATTTTTCTTTCAAATGAGATCAGTGCTCTCTCATCCTGCTTGCTCAAAATTGTCCATGTCTCCGATCCGTATGTCACAACCAGCTTCATTAACGTCCTGTACATTTTTTCTTTTGTTTTACGCGAAATGAGTCTGCTCTAGAAAATTTTTTGGTTTGCATAATATGAACGGTTGCCCATCATGATCCTGTTATATATTTCATTACTCGTTCTATTATCACCAGTAAGCATTACCCCAAGGTATTTAAACTTACTAACGCCTTCTATTTCACAACCATCTGATATTTTCAAGTTATTTACCTGTCTCCTCTGCTCATTTGCTGACATTCTCATGTACTTTGTTTTTTCAATGTTTATTTCCAGACTCACACTTCCAGCCTCATCCCTAACTGTACAGAGAAGTTCTTTTAGATTCTCTTTATTTCTTGCAACTAACCATATTACAAAAAATTGCATGGTTGCCTGTAAAGTCGGTATACGGGCGAAAGTTTTACGTGACAACGACTTTGAATGGTAAAATAATTTTAATGTGAATATTCATTCGTATAGTAGGAAGAAGGATGAAATAATAGTAACAATTGTAAAGCTTTTCCTGGGGGAGTCACTCTCACCTCCAAGGATAAGTCGATACACGTAGGGTGAATCTTGCACTGAGTCAATGGTGTTGAGGTTATGAATTTTGTAACTGCGTGCGTGGACGCTGAGTGTACACCAGACTGATTGACTCACTACAAGATTCAATACAATTGTCGGAATCGCAGGAGGCCTAAACGCTCGCTCACCCTTGATTCTTCTTATGACAGATTGTATGGTGATGAGATTTTTATAAGTAGTGTAGCGGACGCTAAATACTGAATACGGATACCTTAAAATTATTACCTGTGAAGAATGAGCATACAAAATCATACAGGTCGAGCAAAAATCCCGATGTAGATAATTTACGGGACTGTGTCTCTAATAAGTTCTGAAGGATTAAAATACGGTACTTGGACCAAATATCGTTCAGAATATATTTCGAGAACAGAGTCTTGTCGGGTTTTAAGCTCTATTGTAGGAAATTATATGATCTCTGGCTGCATCTGCTGTACTGTTGATGTATTCGCTCCTAAGTCGAGGTTGGTAACAGATAAAAGCTGATATATGAGCAGGTAAGGACAAAGAACAAATATCTCGATCTGACCCCACTCACTACATCCACTTAGACCTGTTCCAATATCCAGCTTAATTCAATTATTTCAATGATCGTATTCGATCGGTTCTTGATGATATAGAACGTATCAGACACAATAATTGACAGGCTTAAGAAATAATCGAACTCAGAAAACGAATTAACAAAATTGAAATATATTATAATAAAATATATGATCTCACAGTGCAGATTCAGAATATGGTTTACAGATTGAAAGTGGTTTAACATTAACAAAAATGATTAACAAATTTCTTGTACTTGCATGAAACCATGCATGATCCAACAAAATTTTACAATTAATTGATAAAAGTTAACAGTTTTGAAAAAATAGTGAAAAATGAATAAAAAATGTTTTTTAAAATTGTTCGGGGTCGTGGTTCTGGCAGCGGAGGATGGTTAATCAACTACAAATTCTTAGAAATTCTATATGAATAAATTCTAGGCTCTTAATAACTAAAAGCGCTTGTCGGCGTGGCCATTAATTTAACGAAGAAAATTTTATATTTTTCTGCACTGAAATATTTTCGAAGCGTAGATTGGGGCCCCTTTAAACTTATAACTCACGTGAAATTCCTTGGCGGTCGTGGTTTTCTTCTTTAGATCAAAATCGTTTGGTCGGCAGCAATCCAGGCTTCGGTCTCAGCACGTGGGGAATTTTAATTTAAATATCTCCTTCACCAAATTAATTAAGGGATAATTTAACTTTAAACTTTTAATTTATCGATTGATGAACATAGATTTACAAATAACAAATAGAATAGCCTAAGAATATTGGCTCACAAATAGAACATATAAAATCGAACGAAAATCTTACGGATAGGTCTTGATAACTATAACGAGATCTGAACGGTGAGGATTTCAAAAGGGGAGTGTCGTCTTTTCTCTAAGCTTCTTGGCTAGAACCTTTCTTCTGAGAATCTCGGTGTAATAAATTTGCATAAAAATTTGCCATTGGTAGAACGATTGTGACGTAGACATGACGTCAGTGGCAAGCAATAGAATATAATTCCTTTAATCACGATAATAACTCAATTTATATAATTCTTAAAACTGCTTAATCTCCTAGACATAGTTCCTCTCATACAATGTACACGTGCTAGCGTATATGATAAGGCAGATTTGTTGTCTGATAGTAGATTAACATGTGTTGTTTTCAAACGATCACCTTTTTGGTGCTATTTCTATGCACTATGATTGGCTTAGGCTTGCCAAAGAGATTTAATCACCATGTGGTTCAGTTGAAGTAATAATTAATAAATTAATATTCTTATACAATTTTTATTATGTTTGAGACTGTTATAATTAATTTCTGCCGTTTTTATCAATAATATAATGTTCATGCTAAGACCTAGTTAGTTAGAATAATACTTTAATAAAGTATGCTTTTAAGTAATAAATAATTTCAACAATAATACATACATTTTATCTTTTATTCGAAATTCTTGGTCCTTCATTGATAGTTTTTACTTTTTTAGAAATAAAATTATAGCTTGCATGAATCTGGCATGACATTTTAAAATTCGTTGAATCAGTCAGCTGTGTTTGGACTGCTTTAAAACATCTGATCGGTAGTAAACAAAGTGTAACCTCAAAATTCAATGAGTAATTCATAAATGGTTCGTGCTTTATTTGCAGAAAAATTATAATTCTATTAAATAATTTTCTAGAAAATATGCAGTACAGAACGGTACTCTTATCTAAAATACAGTTACTGATAAGTAAGCTTTATCGCTCGGTCGCTAAACATTCCTTTAGCAAATTCTTTCATTTTAAAAGGAAATCACAATTTTTCTCTCTTCTCATGAGGTCTATTTAAAAAATTCATCACACAATTTAAAACATTTATTTATACAAAGAATTATATTGAAAACATTAATTTATACAAAGAATCTCGCACTGAACCACAACATTGTGATTACTACAACATAACCTATTCACTTATGCATGATTATGTGATTATGCATTATTGTGATTACTACAACATAACCTATTCACTTATTCACCTAAGCTGGCGCAGGAGATTGCTTGCGGCGCCTGCACAGGTTGACTGCTCCGTTTCACTTTCTCTCCAGGTGAATGCCTATGGGTTGCACGCCACTGCTCCTATTCGTGCTCTTTCCAGACGACCGTGAACCGAAACGAACGCTCTCACTCGCTCTCATTGTGAGCGCATAACATGGGAACGTAACACAGTTTCTTGAAGTGTCACCCGGCAAACCAATTTATAAGACGTTGTCACGTCAAAAAACCAGCGTTTTCCCACCAATCTACTATTCAATATATTTCCAGTAATGGATGTTAGGCAGATTTTCATAAAAACTTCAGTAATTTACATTTACAATAATAAGGACACTTTTTCAGAGAGATTCAACACAGTCATCTAACCAGAAACCAAACAATGTCACGTTTATCTAATCCTACTATTAGTATCAGTTTGCAAAGGCACAATTAATTTTACATTTTGCAATGGCTGTATAGGAACCTTCCTCCAGAAATAGTTGAGGCTGAGGCGGGCCGAGTCACTGTAGTGTTAAAGCCCAGAATTTCTGAATGGCTAATGCATGTTGGATGGCAGGATGCAGAGAATTTAATCAAATAAACTTATGTTTGAAATTCAAATTTTAATTTGTTTTTCTTACCAAATACATTTTGCAAGAAGCGATTCCAGCTGTTCTGGTGTGATGAAAATAATAATTATTAATTATAAAAATCTGTATTATTACAAGCCGATTGCATAATTTTCTTCCAATGGATCTATCTTTTCTTCGTTCTCGAATTTAAATTGATTTTTTACATAATTAATCTTAAAAACATATTAAATATAATCTATTTTTATTTCATTTACCATATGTATCTTATACTTATAGCCCAATATTTTTTATTGTAACACAGCTAATCTTAATAACTGCTCTCACACACGGACGTAATAGTCTATGTGGGTTCTAATATTCATTTTATAATTGCAATTATTGTGTTGTCAAAATTGTACGATATGTGAATAAAAATAAAATAGAAACACAACATCATCCGCATAGGTCAGAACCTGACACATTCTATTTACTATTGTGCCTCTCAGTCCCAGCTTCCGAATTACTGTTTCCAACACCAGATTGAAGAGTGTATAATTGAGAGTGTGATTGAAATGACTTATAAATCTATTTTAACTCTAATTAACTTATAAATCTCACTAAATTTCATCAGTTAGATATGAGAATTTACCATGAGTAATTTACTGTTTCATACATTCCTTTAGTTGACTACTGCAGACGAATCAATGAAATAGTTTAATTTCATTTATTCTATAAGACATAACATATTAAAATCTGATGGGTAAACAAAATTCCTATTTGGGAGAATTTTATAGGTCTGAAGTGAAATAGCTAGTCTAGTATCGCCAAATGCGATAACGATTATAAAAAGATTAGATAATAACAGGTATCACGGCTAAAATTAGAACAGCCGAATAGAAAAAGAAAGTTATTTGCTACTTATATTATATTATATAAAGTATTGGAAAATTCGAGGTTAGGCTTAAAATACCTACTGATCGGCGACCTAATGATCGATCAAGTCACTTAACGTAAAACCTAGCCAGACACCTTGGCAAAAATTTATTGTAAACAAATGGTATGCAACTGGAGGACTTTAAAAAGCACATGGCTAATTGTTATAGAGGGAGAAAGAACTTATAAACCTTATAAAAATATATTATATGTAATAAATATACTTAAACCACAAAATAAAAATAAATTAGAGTATTAAGGAAGTGGGATGTTCCTAGGTGCATGTATACAGTAGTGAATTTGCATGAACCAATCAAATTGTAGTAATCGATGGCGGCAATAGAGAGCCAATTCAAATGTATTTATAAATATTTCTATAAATGATAAGATTTTATAAATTTTTATTACTCAGTTTATGTATCGGATATGGTCCAAGAAATTATAAGGTATCCGACCTTGGATATAAGTAATTGTTTAGTAGATTGGCATGGACTATTTGAACCTTTAAATGGCATAGTAGCGAATTATTTAAATTTATGTAAATTTGCAAGTCGGAAATGAAAATTGTAGAAATAAAAGTAGAACCTGCCCACTTGCCTGAGAGACACCACTATGGAAGGACACTAAAATTTGTAGAGCACAAGACCCTTTATTACATTGTACTTTTTAAAGACTTAAAGTTTAAATTAATTTATTAATTTTCTATAAGACTTAGTGATGCTGCATTAAAGCGAAAGTCATTCAAATATTTATTTAATCCTTTGGAGAAGATGACTTCGGCCACCAGAAATCCAGGACTACCAGGAAATTCGGATCGCCGCCAACAGCTTATAAAAATTCAGCACGTGAGTGATATACCATCGAAATATATAAGTTAGGGCGCCCTCAGTGCTTCGAGTGAAACAAATATAAAAGCTAGCTCGTCGGAAAGGTCATAAATATTAAAAATTAATACAAAACTTGCGCAAGTCTTAAGAAGGTATAAGAAATATTTTATTAAATCAGAATAAGTCAATTTACATATCCAAAGGTACACAAATCAAAGGAACATTAAATTTTAATCTTGTAATACAAACGCTCACTCAATCATTGATTCTATTTAATAATTTGTAATGATATAATGTAGCTCTTGTTCACTGGATAAATTGATTTATCTATTTCCATCAGAGGCCAAACGATATATATATATATATCATTATACTGAAATATACTGGAAACTACAGAAATTAATATATTTATAATCTATGATTCATCAATTTATTATTTTATGATTTTTAGAAAGAAGATATAAAGTGAGATTTTCTAAATCGACAAGCAACAGCAAGTCGATACCTAATACAAATGAATGCATATTATCAATGAATTAAAAAAAGCACATGGTAATGTTTCGTTCTAAAGAGCTAAAGAATAGTGTACCAGTCTGTGATATTTTCTCTTGGTATATTTATTCTTCTTTGTTGTGTATGTTTTGTTGCTCTATATATTTTCCATATTTATCTTACTTTTAATATTATTCGTACAATATATGTATCAAATTTTTTATGGTGTACCATTTATTTTATTCCCCAATACCACGCAGGACAAATCTCATATCTATTTATTACTTATCAGCATTAAATAATTTAGAGAGTTACCATCCAATTTCATCAGTTATAGAATAAGCTGGTTTACACAACAATATATTGCATTGTTAATTAAATTCTCTGGAAATAATACATTCCAAAGATTTCTATAAATTGTTCAAAAGCAATAAACTGCAGGAGCTCCTGAGCGAGCTTATAAGGATTCTATCGAAATTATATTCTAAAAAACCACGACCAGACTTATATATTTTCACACTCATGCTTTACCGATTGCAGCCAAGCCGAGGCAAATCGTTATTCATTAAAAAATAGCTTCAGAACGTTTACATTTATAATAGCCTACTGTCTTCATGCTGCTTGAAATAGTCCTGAATCAAGCCCAATCAGGCTGCCAATATTCAACCGGATAATGGATGGCAAATTGTATTCAAGTTGCAATTACTCTCCATTTAATAGCCGGTAATATCTCGTTATCTGATGAGAGCCGTATACCTCAATCATCTATCCCCTTGTTCAGAGAATGTTCTTGGAGCTGATGAGGTTATGCCTGCTCAGATGCGCTAGCCTAATGATTAAACTCCAGCTCCTCTCTAACAAGTTCAGTAGTCTCAAACTCCAGTGTTAGGTCATTCCAAACAGCTTCAAGACTCGTGACTTCGGAAGATTCACAATCTATTCGTATTTTCAAAACGTGGTGATATATTGTATAGAAATACTCTAGAAAAAATCTAGAGTATAAAGGCAATAGAGTAAATCTGGATATGAGCAAGTGTTAGTTTTAGGAATATAGAATATCAAAATATCATAGTACGAGTTTCATTAGTCACAAACTTATGACTTATGACATGATTTATTCATGAACTGTCTTATTCATAATGAAGAGTGTCTATTATACTATTATAGAGAAAATATAGCATAAGGTAGTTATAGATAACATCTCATGCTACTTTTTCTCTAGGATTGAACCAACTGCTTGGATCGGTTTGTTAGGAAGAGGATTGGAAAAGAAAATGTGGGATTAGACTGATTGATTTACGATGTATCTATTGAAGATGTATTAAAGGCTGTACGAAATGACTTCATTTTAGATGGATTTATTCTGAAGAAGAAGTGATATGAATGAATGTGATATCTATTCTGTGTGAAAGGAGTAATTAGTCATTAAATATGGAAGATATGTTTTACAATTTCGAGAGTTAAAATAGAATCATGAATATCAACACTAAGGTGTTTAACTATACTCTTGAGAAAATAGCGTTTCATAATCTGCTGCAGCTTCAATCTCAGTTGACATCTTCCATGCAGATCAAATCAATCATAATATTTATTCGATAAAATCGCAACACCTAAGAGCAATAAATATACAAAGTTCAATGAATATAGAATGGGAGAATAGTAGCAGAGGTAAAATGATGTTGGAAGGCGAAGACGATACGGCCTCGGACTAGAAAAGATTGAGAGCCGGAAAAGTCTCATTTTCGGCCCTAGGTGAGAAATATACTATTTTAAATACTCTATGAGAATGCTCTTTAGTGAACATGTTCCGAGTGAAAAGGATCAGTTCGATCGTTTCTTTCTTCGAGGCAGCAAATTTCACTGGCCCCGACTTATCAATATATTGCTGTAAGGAGTCTGGGATCTTATGGATCACCCAGGAAAAAAGTGATCCGGGGTCCTCCCGCGAAAAATATTGTAGTTTAAAATGCTTAGAAACATTTTGAGGGCTGATTACACCATTAACGAAAATTAGGTTGGAGAGGCAGTTGAATCTAGTCACATGATTGTAAATTATTGGGCTTTGTAAATATGATTATGTTGGTCTAGAATCAACTATCGCTCAAACTTAGTTTTTATTTTGATGGAATTTGGTATTTCCACTCATTAAATTTGCTTGGGTGCTGAGTAACATTTGATTCTTGACAAAAATGAAATAAATACACATGATTTTTATTGACTTTTTGGAATTTGCTTAGAGGATTTTTCACTTGATAGAAGTATTTTTCATGTTGAGATGTTATCAAACGTCTGTAAATTCATCGCCTGTAATGAAGCATACCCTTGTCAAAGAAAAAATTGAAAATTTGTTCTAAACTTAAATACATAGTTAGTTTTCAATTGGAAATTTTGCTTAGAACTCAATTTTAGATTCAATGTAAGCCTTCTTCCGCGTTCTTTTGTATTTTTTCTATCTAGTGATAGAAAAATAGGGAATAGATTGTGTTTGAAATATTACATAATATTCTTGAATGCAGAATCAGGTTATTCGAAATATAGTCTTATTTATTTGGAATGACAAAGTTACTGCGGGTCTGATCAGTTTGAAAAATAGCAAATACTGACCCAACAACTGCATCAAATGCTACAATACAAAAATGGAATGTTTGAGAAGAAAATTTTTACTTTTACAGTAGCTCCAATGTTCTACATCAGCAGCGTATTTAGAAAATGTTAACAACTATCGATTGGCAGAGTTGACCATTGCAGATGTTTTCAAAGTTTACTGTGAGACCGGAAAGCTCTTTTGCATTTATTCCAATGCAGAACTCAGCAATCGTAAAGGAAGAAGGAACAAACACTTTCTATTCCCTGTTCTTATTATAATATGCTCCGTAAAAAGCGGAGCAATACAGAGATTGCGTGCTCTATCTGGAATGTGAATCTAGTGTATATTCCCACTCATTTGATTGCATTTCTCCGCTCATCCAAAACTCGTATTCATTTTCGTGACACTCGCTAGAAACAAATTTTTTCGTGATGGTCTTACAATCTCTTTGAATCTTCTTCAACTGATTGTGGGGTTTCGCTCGATCCGTTGTTTCAATACTGAATATTGCACCCCTGATTCCACTACAATATGCAGGTCATGGTCTTTTTAACTTTAATAAAAATAGTGATAGCTACTTTCGGCTACGAAATCTTCGTAGTACTGTACTTCGAGTTCTACTCCTATTCGTTTGTCATTTCATTCATATAATATACTAAGGACCTTCAAGGACTACATTACTATTACCTATTCCTTCATTTGTTCTTCTTGTAAGTTTAAGCTTTCATTACTTTATGAAGCTCAATCTTCCAAAAACGTAAAACATTGATCCAAATTTATATTATGCGGATAAATTCCCTCTACTAGCATGTAAATAAATAAAGCCACCTTTCACCACATTTCCTTACTTCTTACTATTCGATTTTCAATAATTTTTTCAACCACAATGATTTAAGCAAGGTTCTGATTCATTTCTTTCAGATGATAGAAATTCTCTATTGAAAAACAATACGAAATATTCCCTCCAATTAAAATCACCCTCATAGGCTCATTATTTATACACATATCTTGGAATACTGTATAATCTTTTGAACTAATACTGTATGCAATCAAAATTCGGGAATGGAATAGTAAGGGCTATAATCTATACGCTTGTTTTTTCGTTTCCAATCATTTCATGATTTAGTTGCATTGTCATTGTTGTTAAATAAATAAATAAATACTGACTTCTGCTTAATTGGCATTATTCCATTATCATTATCATGGAAAAACGATAGCAAGAGAAGATATCCCATGGTATAGGTCCTTTATGTTCCAAATTCAAGCCGTCTACTGTCTATTATTACTGTTATGGCAGTGTGAAAGTGTAAAAACGGTGAAAGTGTAAATACCATACAGTATGAGAGACTACCAGCGTCACATAGCTTCACGAAAAATAACTACTAGGACTATCGGATTGAGTTAACACAAGGAATTTGGAACACAAGGAATTTGGAACACAAGACCATAATATAACATTACACATGAGATATATTCTCATGCTATCTTTTCCCTATGCCATTATCAAACTACTCTCCGCAACTTTGATCATTCATTGTTCATCATGGTATGTTTCCATGATGCTTTGAAGCTTAAAGAAATCAAAAACTCTTACCGATAGAATACAGTTGGTTCTACACTGGATTCATAGATTATCTAGGACGATTGTTCCTCAAACGACAATCTTAGATTGAATCACCCGACAGTAATTTAACAGAGTTAGGAAAAGAATTCGTTTTATTGCCGGAGCAGGCTTTCAGTTTGTTTGTTGTGAAATTCGAGATGCGCTGATCCATATACGGCTGTGAGTGAAAGAGAAAGAATGATAGAGAGGAGAGGAGAGAATGAGAGAGAAAGTACAGAGATGCAGAGAGTAACAGAAGGTTTTAGAGATAGCAGAGTGTCTTAGGGAGGAGAGAAAGGAAGAGGACTAGGTAGAGGATAGATAGTTGGTCTATATTTTACACTTAACAGATATTGTTGTTTGGCGAAGTTGAAGCAATAAGAAAGATTTCTTCCACTTGACTCGGAACAGTTTCCTGTGAAGAGAGGTAAGAAAAGGGCGTGACAGATGGAAAAATAATAGAAAAGCGAAGAGAGATAAGATAGAAGAAAGAATAAACTAGAAATGAGATAGTTTCTCTGGTTGTATGAATTTCAATATCTGCTGACTCTCAAGCTAAAGTATAGTAACCAAAATATATGAGCTGAAGGATATGAGGATGAAATGTAATTCTAATCAGGATATAACAATATTGTTTTGTATCGAAATGAAAAGAGGAGAAAGAAAGGAAATAGTAAAGAGGAGATAGTGGAGGAAGAAAGGAGAAGCAGTGACATTGAGTAGAAGGACAGACAAACAGACATTGAGCAGCTTGTGATGAGAAAAGGGATGGAGCAGACCACAGAACATTCCGAGATGCTGGCCTTTTCCCCCGATTGACGGGACCTTGTGCTTTTCCAGGTCTATTTTCAGTGTCTCTTGGAATCTTGGCCGTAAAATGAACACCTGATGTCTTCTCATTCCTTTCATCCCTCCCATTACAGCCTTTTTCTTTCCCTGAGTTTCTATCATTCCTCGAATTCTCGGTATTGGATTGTCGCGTTCAGCTACATTCAATTTGCAGGAAAAGCCAGGACACTATTCAAGATCAATAGTATACTTGACCACCATTTTCGGGAATCACATTCCTTCCAATAACGACAGTAAAATGCATGAAAAAATTTATTTATTAGAGAATGACCATAATAGAATAATAAAAATATCAGGTGGGGTAGAATAATGACTCTAGTTTATAAATCACTGTAGAGCGAGTATTTGTCTCAACTGAGTGGGACTAGTTGCGTTTTGTGTGAAAAATCATGTCAATTCAATATGACACCATGTCCGGTAAGCATTGATGATTTTGTTATGGGAAAAATATTGGAAACAGGATGGTGTGGTGGCATAGTGCCTATTGCAAGCAGTTTACTCCTCATGAAAGGGTTCAAACAGCAACTATTCTTTCAATGTGTCTCTCACATTCGAATCGCCCAAGGCAATGGTTGAGTGCAGATCCATTTGCACTCACATTGATGTTCCCTCTCATATTTAGGTAAAATGCATATCTTTATATCTAGACATCCTATTGGAATATAAAAAAACTGTGAAACCGTTTTTTCCAAAGTGATAAAAATTCAATTTGATTAATCTAATATTGTCTCCATCATCAGACGACATTTTGAAGTACTATTGTTTAACGATTATAATGGTTGAACTGTTGGTTAACGGTTAACGAAGTTGAACTGTTTTTGTTCATATTTATTGGTAATCTTCTGCTATTTTTTTCTTTTGTTATTGTTAGTTTTTATGTTGCAACAATTGATGGCTCTTCACTGTTTGTGAGATGAATGTCAGATTGAAACAGGGTGAATGGGAATTAGAAACGATTGTACGATTGTATTATCAATAGCTATGTTAGATAATTAACTTGGGGTTGTTGGGGATGTCAATGTGTGTGGCAGATTGTGAATGATATTTGAAATTGAGATTGAGTATGGGATATTATTCATTATGATAATAATGCTCTTATATTATATTATATTATAATGATAAGAGTATGAAAGATGAAGCGTGAGTCGATTAAAGTTAGTTGGAAACTTGTAATTATCAAGCCAGCTGATTACAGTGAATATCTATTGCTTTGTCTGCGACTCTGCTGTTTGCCTGTTCGGTATCAATATTGTTGTTATTGCTGTTATTGATGAATGTGATCTCGGGCTCAGTAATGATTTTGACACTATTATTTTGCTTGACTGAACTGAAGGTTCGCTCTCACTTATCTTTGCTCTCTCACTTATCTTTCGATTTGATAGCTGCATGCTTCATTATATACGGTATTTATAGTTTTCCTTAGATTATATTATTCTATAGTTTTCACGTACCTACAGCGATATTTTCTTTTCTTTCTCGTAAAAATCATTGATTTTGAATGACTGTCATCAGTTTGTTTGTTTTTATTTTATTATTATTATTTTTCAATGATATTTTGTATGCATGGGAGTGTGTTGAGCTGCTCAATTGTTGCAATACTATGGTATCTGGCACTTTCCTATTGAATAATGAAATTTGTTTATCACTCTGTCTCCACTAAGTCTTATGTTAAGAAGTTAATGTTATATTGCAGTATTCTCAAAATTAAACAAACATTATATTATCAATGGGAGTGTAATATTATATTGAGCTTGGAAGTGTTTTGAAGATTTTATTTTGGAGGTGATAATTTTATTTTTATCAGTTTTCTTTTTGGTTGATTGTAATCAGTCACAGACTTTGTTTTTCTCTTTTATTTTCTATTGATTGTGTCTCATTATGAATCAGGAGGTTTCCGTGTATTATCAAAATGTTCGAGGACTACGAACAAAGGTGGATTCTTTTTATTTATCTATATTGAATTGTAGTTATGATATTATAATGCTTTCTGAGACCTGGTTGCATGAAGGTTTGAGGGATAATGAGCTATTTGGCCAAGAGTACTCTGTATATAGGAAAGACAGACCTGATCGGAGGGGTGGTGGAGTCTTGATAGCAGTTAACAGAAGACTCAGGTCTGAACTTTGTACAAATTTGTCTTCTTATGACGGTGAGATTATATGGGTCAGAGTGTATTTTAGGGGTGTCGCTTATTTGTTCAATGTAGTTTATTCCGCTCCACCTGTTACTTCTCTTCATTATGCTTCCTATTTTTACTTTCTGGAAATACACCAGGAAGAAATAACTGGCAATGTTATGATTGCTGGAGACTTCAATCTTCCGGAGGTTCTTTCACACGAATATGACTTTGCTAATGGTTGTGTTAAGGCTCGTCAGTTGGGTAATTTTATGTCCTTTTTTGATCTTAATTCTTATAATGATGTTTTCAATATGAATGGTCGTACATTGGACTTAAGGTAGATTTTGTTCAAGGTAGATCAACCACCACCAACTTGGTTGAATTTACTCAGAGAGTCTCGTCGATTCGCGTTGATGTCGTTTACACTGACCTGTCAAAGGCATTTGACTCCGTGAATCATTCCATATTGTTGAAGAAACTATCCCTATTTGGTTTTAGCATGTCCCTACTCTCCTTTTTCGAGACTTACCTTGTTGGGAGGAGGCAGTATGTACAGATGGTGAATTACCGGTCACACTGTTTTGTGAATACTTCTGGGGTTCCTCAGGGATCGAACTTGGGACCATTGCTTTTTCTGTTATTCATTAATGATTTTCCTAATGTCATAAAACACTCTAATGTTCAATTATATGCCGATGATGTGAAGCTGTTCAGAAGAATAAGTGATATTGTTGATTGTGAGCTCTTGCAGAGTGATGTGGATGGTCTGTGTGGGTGGTGCGTGGATAACGGATTGGATGTGAATGTGGGAAAATGCAGTGTCATGAGGATTACCCGTCAGAGGAACATTACATTGAACAACGCTCTGTATCATATTAATGGCATAATTATTAAAGAAGTAGAAAATTTCAAAGACTTGGATGTTGTTTTCGATCACAAGCTCAATTTCTCTCTGCATGTTGAAAGGATTGTGGATAAGGCATATCAGCAGCTTGGTTTCATCATCAGAACATGCTCACATTTCAACAGCATACGGACTCTGTGCTATCTCTTCAAGACACTTATTCGTAGCGTTCTGGAGTATGGTTGTGTGGTTTGGAACCCATACCAGAATTCACTGATACATCCTTTGGAGTGTGTTCAAAACAGATTCCTTAGATATTTATATTCTAAAAAGTTCAACAATACATGCCCCTTCGACTTTCCCACATCACAACTCAGAATGATGTTCGGTGTGGAATCATTAAAATTGAGACGTGATTTTAGTATGCTTTTGTACGTTTTTAATGTATTCAATGGCAGAATCAGCTCAATGTTTTTGCTTTCCCAGTTAAATGTGTACATTTCTGCAGTGCCTCGCCGTTCCTGTTTTAGATTATTTATACCTTATTGCAACACTTTAAATCATCAGAACTCTCCCATATATAGATCATCATTAATTTTCAATTGCTTCTCGGATCATCTTGACCTGTCATTCGGTTACAGTCGCTTCCATAGGGATTGTAGGCGACTTCTGCGAGTGTGACTATCGAGTGTTTTAATGTGTCTCTTGTCTGTTGAGTTGATGTTGTATGTTTTTTTTTTTTTAATCCATTTTTGTACTAGTCCTCAAGGGTATGATTAGTACTGATTCAGTTTTTTTTCATTTCTTTTTTTTCTATTATTTTTCCTCTTCTTTCATTGTAATTTTTCAATATTCTTCTTTTCTGTACTCTTACTATGTATAATGAACTATTGTTATTGTGTTGTTATGGAAGCAATTTTTGGGAGAAATCCTGTATGCTTCCATGTTTTTCATAAATAAATAATGTGCGATATATTTGTCATCCATGTTTAGTAATATGTCAATTGTAAGTAATTTTTAGTATTAATGTATTTTTTTTGTTTTTGTTCTTAGAATAGAATTATAATTATATTTCTTTTTAGTTTTATGAAATAGCACAACTCGCATCCGCGCTCAGATTCTTTCTTTGCGGATGCTAATCTTTCCATAAAATGTAATTTATATTTATGTTTGTTAACTGTTTTTGAATGGAAATAAATTCGATTTGATTTGATTTATGTGTGTATATTATTTCATTGATCGAAATTCAATCAAATCAAAAATCAAAAGTTACAGGTTAATTGTAGTTACAGGTCTCAAACCGCATTATTTGGACAGAGGAGGAGCAATATCAATCTGAAGCAGTGTGATTGAAGGGCAATCTAGCTTCAACAATTTGAAATTGACCTACAACCATTTCATTCACTTCCAAATGATTCCTGGAACTCCTCTCCAGTGATTGGAAAATCAAGAATAATGAGCAAGAATTCTCTTCTCAAACGACACTTCAGTTTTGTAGCTTGTAGATAATCACAGACTGGACCACTTGACTCGTGAACAATTGGTGGATGGTTTTTGAAATTGGCACTAAGAGAGCAGACCAACGCCACAAAAGAGGCCAAGGCCTTTGTTTTTGGTGGCGCGGAGGGGCGGAGGACGGAGGCGTAGCTGTGTTATCACGTTGTATTCATTAGCAGGAGATGAATTGCTTTGCTAGGCGAATAATATCCGCGACCGATGGGCCGATGTGGCGAAATTCGAGTGGAGCGAGTGGAGAGAGCACTTCTACTTCTCCGAGAGTAAATCAGGAGATAAGAGAACGGCAAAAAGGAAATAAAAGGCAGTGCGCTGGCGGCTTTTCATTTCCTAGCCTTGCAAAAACAACAGCCAACACTCTCCAGGAACAAAAGCAGTTAGTTAGCAGCCAACTTGTGGCCTTGCCTTCGCTTCCACTTTGCCGCGTCTTTTCCAGTATTGAGCAAAATCTGGCTCTCAACGTGCCAAGTACACGATCAATGCTAAATCGACTCAGGATTTTTCGAATAGTTTATGAATGTAGCACAATCATATTTCGGACAATATTACTCCGTCAATACTTGTGAGAAGGACAGTTTTGGGCTTAGCCAGATCTTCTCTCTCATTAACTGTACAGTTCTCTCCTATCAACTGTTATGATTTACCACTGAGAAGAGATGAATTAAATTAATCCCAATCTGTTGTTGGAACGACTTGAGGTATCGCAAGCATGCTTTAGTTATATTGTTGATATTATGTCCGTCATAAAAACTATATGTTTATGGTTTGAAAAGTATACACTTTTCAAATGTGAGTGGCTGATACAAAAAATTGAACGTTGTGGAATGATTGATAGAAAAATTTTCCTCGTTGAAATTTGTATATTAAAATGAATTTATTCTCCCCATTTGAATTTGTGTATTAAATTAAATTCCAAACTTGAATTTAGTTTTCATTTGAAAATCAGAATGCATCATCTCATAAGATATTGGAATAGATTTTCCTGATGCTGATTCCTTGTATTGCATTTTCCAATGTAACCATGGAAGCGGAATGTGATATGCAGTGTGATATTCATCAATCGAGGAAAAGTTGAGAAATAAGAAACTGATGCAGTGTTGTATTTATCAATTGAGGAAAGGCAGGGGAAAAATTGTATGTGACGAATTGGAAATTTGCATTGGATTAATTGTTATTGACACTTGGCGACTCGTTAGGTTTACGTGCGTAGTACGTTTCACAAAGACGACTAAGTGTGGGTGATGGGGGAAGCAGCGCACATCTTTTAAAGGACTGAATATTAAAATTGCTAATCCACTTTTCCCTTTGCAATCCCAAAGGACAAATTGTGTGCAACTGGCGTGCTCATAAAGTGCTGAATAAAATTCGCCTATCTCTAGCGGGAAGTGCTCAGGGTATACAAGCAAGCCAATGAATATTCAAAATAATCGGCCATGTCGGCATGATTCACTAAACGAATGGAATTCGCCTACAATTTGAGATCACGTCATAAAGTATCGTGAATAATAACGGGTATAGACTGTAAGCATCGATCATTTTAAGTGTTGCCTTTTAATAATTGACCACTATTTTGTATTTACAGTCTTCTGTATTTTGAGCTTGTTGGAGATGTAACTTTAGTATATTGACGAATTTTGTCATTCCAACAAACTTAATATACTGTAGTACAATAAAGAGGATAATTGTCTTTTCGAAATTGTTCACGATCACAAGTTGCCTTGAAATTTTCAAACTGTTTTTTTCCAAATTAATTGATTTGAGAGTGGGAAACCTTCCATTCATTACCCTAGCACCTGAAATATCTTTCCAATATTTAATATGCTTGATAGAATGGTCAAATAAGTAATTCTTGTGTTATTCACCTAACATTGCAATGATCGCTAAATTGTTCGATCCATCTGTGGATTACTGGTGCATATCACAACCACAGCATACAATAGGGTTGTATTACAACATAATTTTCCAATTACAGTAGACTTTCAATATTGTGTGCCGGAGTAGATAGGGAGGAATATTGCAAAGAGATGAGCTGAATGTGATGGGTTGAATGTTTGACGTATCTTCCTGCTCATTTAAGTGTGTTGCCGAACTATAAATCGAGTCTTCTATACGGACCAACTCACCAGCAAGCTATAAATCCTTGTAAGCCGCAACTTCTGATTAGTCGACACAGAAAGTAATAATATTCAACAAAAACTTTCTTCATTACAAACTTAACCTAGACAGACTCTCTCACTTGATGCGACCAGAAAATCTTTTAGCAAAACAAAACCAGCTTTCCTCTCACTTCAAACTTGAAATCTAATTAACTGAATGAGGAGTGAATCGCTGAGTTATTGAGTTGGACTTTGCAGAGTACTCTTCAATTTCATGGCTGCTAATCCAGCTTAACGTTCCATGTAAAAAGAAATTGCAGCCAGTGTTAATGGATGTGCTTGGCAACTATTTCACGCAAAAAAGTTTCATCCAGTATCAGCCCGAATGGTTTTCGAAAATAACACAGCTTATTCAACTGAACATGACATCGTAGTGATAATGATCCTTATACATTTCTTAGGTGAATAAATTCCTGCCAATGTCAGGTGGAGGTGATAAGAATGAAATCAATTCATATTGTTCAATCTATGAACGAGTTTCAATGAATTGAGTTCCAATAATCCCAATTAATCAAAAATTGGTGGTATTCGTAGGTCTAAGATTTAAGTCGACGGTTTTGCATTTCTCTTTAAATTTATATACATATTTGTATGTTTATATATTCCGCATTTACGGCGAAACGCGGCAATAGATTCTAAAGAAATTTGACAGGTGTGTTTCTTTTTGAATCGCGCGTTGACGTATATATTAGGTTTCTTGAAATTTTGCATTTGAAGGATAATATAAAAGTAAATGGAGCCTTCTTTATACGCCAATATTACCGTCAAAATAGAATGTATAATTCTTGAATATCGGGGCACCGAGCTTCGCTCTGGAGAACAAAAGCTTAGCTTACATTTATTCATCGATACACAGAACACAATTCTTTCAATTGATTATGGAAGGATCAATAGGCGTGCCCAAAACTGTTTCTTCCCCGAATTTCTATGAATACACTATATTCAATACGGTAGTCCAAAAAGTAGGTTATGCTCCATAAACTTTTGAATTTAAGTCCAATTTTCAGTCCAAACATTTGAAAACAGGAAAGCTCAAATTTAGATTTTTCACAAACCAAATTCTATAACAAATTAACACTTAATAATCACTTAAAACAGTAAAATAATGATTAACTTTAGAAATGTTGATGCATCTACTTCAGTTCAGAATGATATACCATGTTTGCTACAATATTTGTTGGAATGAATTAAAAAATAATTATTCTTGAATAAAATCATATCGTTGGTCATGTCAACAAATCAGATAAATATGTTGATCAAGTCGATATTAGTTTCTTACCAGACTTCTCGTGAGATCAACAGCTGAGCATAATTCTGTCTCACTCCCACACACGCACTCGTATTTCCCACTATCGACAGACGACGAAATTATCATCTGTTTTTTCAAGGATGAATAATTAGTATCCCTCCATGTCCTTCAGCGAGTTTTCCCAGGAATGAGACCATGTGCAAACGAATTATTATATCAAGAACCTCCTATATTGCAAATTTCATCAACATCAGTAGAGCCGTTTTCGATATCCGTTGGACATACATAAATACATAAATAAATACATACATACAAACAGAAACTGCTCCCTCAATAAGATGTGATGATAATCAGCTGTCGAGTGGATTATTAATTGCATGCAATGGCGCATGAAATTGATAACTCAATGTAACATAGTATTTCCTGCCGACCTTTCTCTGCTTTCAAGTCGGTCAGCTTTGGATGATAGTAGTTGCTTACATTGGATGATCAGCATTCTATATTGAAAAGCTCCATCTCAAGCAGCCATCAGTCGTTTTCACACCGATATCTCGCCGACACGACAGGACAGGACAGGACAGAATTTACTCTGATGGACAGTAAGGACAGAATAGGCTGAGGTTTATAACTGCGCAAGGTCTACTGTCCAAAGAACTACTAGTAATATTACCTTGAAGTTGATATGATGATTGATATTTTTCACAAAATATAAAGTTATAAAGCATCAAATACCAAAAGCCAGAAGCTACATCCATGTAACTCTGAAGTATATAGCATCAAAGATGTTGATTAATCATGAATGTGATATACGAGTATTATAATCATTTCATTGATAAGTCCCTCCGAGTAATCAATCTCTAAATTCATAGAAAAAAACATTGAACCTCTTTTGAAAATTGATTCCATTCATCCAATCATTCTGAATCACTCAGGTTTTAGGAAATCACCACAGGTCGTAGACCTCTCTACAAATATCCTTTGTAAAGCGGCTCTTTATATGAAGAGGTCGTTATCATTTTGAAATGGTTTATTAGATTTATATTTGTTGCATCCACATTCATTCTAGAGAATACACTCTCAAGCTTGATTTTAATTGATTCATCGATTTAATTAAATGTGATTTCCAAGAATAGGAGGATTTAAATCCAACCATTCATTTTGTTCTCAGTTGTGAAATTGCACGAAAAATCGAATAAAAAATGTATTCACGTATTCACATTTCCTATACACACAAACAGTATGGGAAGGTGCTCATTCCTTTGAAAATATGTAACAGACTGACTTTGTTGAAAAATTTCCAGGTGTAACGTGAGACTAGTTTAATGAGATTTTTTACATCCATGCATTAGACAGAGTCAAGTGAGTATTTCTACACTCTGCAACTCTTTGTTGAAGCATTCGTAGCGTGTATTAGCTTTTCCAAGGGGCATCTGCACCCTATCATCGTTCCACTATACTCTTATTCAATACTCACACATGCTATAATATTTCTCTCCATCTATCTCTCCCATCTGTCTGTCTCTCTCTGTTTTGCACCCAGTATCCTGTTGCCATTAATTGGTGAAGCTCATTCGAATCTGGCTGAGTATGAGCAAGTAGCGGATCTGCTTTTTGCAGATGAATTATGCACATCTCATTCCATGACCGAGGCAGCTGATCTACACGCGCTACTCCCCGCTTATTCCTGAATTAATTATCACGCTTTTTGCTGCCATCATTACGCGTTTTGGATTCTGCCGCCAAACCTAAGAGCTACTCTGCTCGTTTACACTATGTGTCCTGTATTTTGTAGTACAGCAGCACACTCTACTCTTTATTAGATCTTTGATTAAAATATGATTGTTGAATATGAACATCAGCATTCAGTATAGAAATCAGTTACATTATCTGATATTCGTTGAATCAATAAATGAGTAATTATTTTACACTCTGAATAGTATTAGATCTGATGAATAGTCTATACTAATGGATAAATGACATGATTCACAGATTGTTTGATCAATGATTGCTCTATAGAATCGAATTGAGCATCCTATAATGAATAATATTTTATCTTCCACAATCATTCTATGATCAAGTAATTATGTAATAATTGTTGAAAATAATAATAGTAGGGAAAAGGTTCGACTCGCGCTGTTAAGCTTTCCCGTTATAAGCTAAGAATCATGCGCCTGCTACTCCCGTTGGAAGGGTGGCCACTTGAGCCAACTCCTATGAATATGATTCATAAGTTGAAAAATCACTTGTTCGGAACCCACCTTGAACTGTAGGTTTTATCACTCATCACTCATTATAATATCTTGTTACTAGAGATAATGTGAGCATCATCCTCGAAACAATTTGATGTTGTCAAATACTTGGGCTACTTTTCATGTACTGAGATAATGAAATAAATTATCTCAGCAATAAACCAATTCCAATAAATCTAGAATATACCTTTTGATATTAAGTGATCAGAATCTTCAATGAACGTGTAAAAACAATGCAAACCAAATACTATCTGCAGTCGGGAATTCTATTACGTGATAGAAATTGTGGAGAGACTGGTTTCCGTAGGCAAGGGATTATCCTTGATCCTTTGCAAATGCTTGCAGCGTCATCCTTACAATCATCCCTTAAACGGCTGCGAAGCTTTCACCGTTTGACCAAAAGCCTATGAATAATTCAGCTGCAATCAATAAGATGTGCATTGAGGGGTGCAGTGCAGGCCACCTCTACACTCTACATCATCCCTGATTGATTCACTCTTGTGAATCAAATCAACAACAACCTTGTGAATCAATGTGCGCTAGACCAGATGTGTCGACATAAACTTGAGGTCTGCAATCTATCTAATGAATAACCTAATTTCGCAGAGTTCCGGAAGTCCTGCTTTCCTATGGTTTACCCTTGCTTCTAAATATTAAACCAGAAATAGACTCCGGAAAGAAGCGACAAGACTACTCGAATCGTTCCGTTGGAGGTGGGCTGATGAGAAGCTTCCATTGAAAGATCATATCAGATGACCTTTCTATTGAATTGATACACGTCG
Source organism: Nilaparvata lugens (assembly GCF_014356525.2). Classification (NCBI taxonomy): domain Eukaryota; kingdom Metazoa; phylum Arthropoda; class Insecta; order Hemiptera; family Delphacidae; genus Nilaparvata; species Nilaparvata lugens. Next base: position 63,038,957 of record NC_052505.1, read on the forward strand.
TTCAATACTCTCCTATTTGGGTAGATGTTACTTCAATATAATTCCTGATTCAATCGCTTCTGGATATATAGACTAAAGATTAAACACTATTTGAACTTTATGGTTAGTTCATTAGAGAGTAATTTTCAACTAGCATCATTCTATATTTCTTAAAAATTAATTAACATTTTTGGAAAAGTCCCCTTTCTGCAAAAAAACTTCTCTGGTCACTAGGGATTCAATAAATGTCACATATAAACGATATTTTTTGATTAAAAATGACTGCTATTATTGTAATATGGATTTTGCATAATATTCATAATATATTCCGCTAACAATTTGAATCGCTGTCGCATGGGTTTTGAAAAGAAAGTTTTTATAAATTTTTTTTTTTGTTAAGACAACGATTCTCTAAAAATATTGTAATAATTTATAAATTATTGATAATCAGTAATGAGGAAACCCTATTACTATCTATTCGGTATTCTCATCTAATGGAATGAATTCAAAAAAAAAAAAAATCAATCTAACACAATGAATGTTTAGAAATTCATTATTATTGAAAAAAAAATCTGGTGTGGTACACTCACACAACTTTCCTTGCTAATATTTGAAACTACGATCAAACTTCTGTATATGTGTATATATAATTATTGTTTTCAGAGTACTCTTTCCTTAGAGTAAATTGTGAAATACGATTATTTTTTTAGTCGTAATTTTTTTATAGTCGTCAAAACAGCTGTTCTACAGATGAAATATCTCGACTATGTGTTATTTTTATGAACTGCGCTACCTACCTACCTCATGCACGAGAAGGAGGTTACTATGTCCATTTCTCAAGGATGGGGTGGACCCCCCATTAGTTTCCCAGAGAGGAGAATCATGCCAGTTGATAGAGCTGATAAAAAGCTATCCATTTAATAAATTTGAAGAAAATCGTTACAGCCGTTTTCGAGAAAACCGTGAAAAACATGGTTTTTTAGTAATTATCCGCCATTTTTTCCGCCATCTTGAATTGAATTTTATTGAATTTCTTATTGTCGGGTCCTCTTGGTATAAGGACCTTAAGTTCAAAATTTCAAGTCAATCGGTTAATTAGGAATGGAGTTATCGTGTTCACAGACATACACACATACACACATACACACACACACACACACATACACACACACACACACACAGACCAACACCCAAAAATCATGTTTTTGGACTTAGGGGACCTTGAAACGTATAGAAAACTTGAAATTGGGGTACCTTAATTTTTTTTGGAAAGCAATACTTTCCTTACCTATGGTAGTAGGGCAAGGAAAGTAAAAAGGATGACCACTTCACAAAATATTATAATACACATATTATAATCACAATACATGACAATATCCTTATTCTAAATTGATGATGAGCCCATATTTATTGTTCAATAAAGTCTTACATGAATCTCAATCCCGGAAAATATAATTTGATCGTCACATTACCTCGGTATCGATTTACGTCTATTCATGAGTATTTGGTAATGATGAAACACAGCTTGGCAATTATTTCCTATCCTCCATATCCGTTATAACCTGTTCCTCGAATGATGCACTCGGCGACCCTTGTCACCTATTCATAATAATTGTGGATTGATTTGGCATTAACAAGGATCGTTCTTCCATATTCAAGCGTAAATACGTTTGCCACAAACATGAGCTGCTTTAATAGCGGGTTTGAGTATAGCTTATATACAAATTTCTTCATATGTCGAAAAATTCAAAACCACTTAACAATATAGAAAGGAAGAAACTTGAAGTGAATAATCACATTGTGGAGTTGTTGTTAAACCTAGGGCTGGCAACTGAATAAGGAGAAAATAATTTCTCCCCTCAGTGCTGGCAACTGAATAAGGAGAAAATAATTTCTCCCCTCTACCAATACAAGCAGTGGCTGGGTGCTCACCCACATCTGGCTGAGTAAGCACAAATAAATAAATGTTCTCTTTGTTCTTATTCTTCTTCCTAAATGTTAATATTCATTTGACATATCATAAAAGAAAGGGAAATGAAATTTTATTCATAATCAAAATTCGTTTCAAATTCCTTTATTAACAATAAAAATTCCATGAGAAAAAAATACATACGAATAAAAACCTCCATTGTTTTCAATCTGTTGTTGGAAAATTGAAAATCTCATTCCAAAAAGAGGAAACCTCTTCTGGTATGTTTGATATGAGTTTTAGTAAGTCATCCATCCTTGATTTCAGAATAGGGATTTTTCCAGAGTTGGCTTGAGATTGAGGAAATTCACAAACAGTGAAATTCAGACATATACTGAAAGTCTTAGTTTAAAAGTTTGAAGGGCTAACCCATCAATGAACTGGGTACGTAGGACTGAACGTTCTTTTTCAAAATTATGCTCAAAATAATGAAATTTGGAAATAGTGAATGACTATTTTTCTCTTGCCTTGGAATAGTAGAGGACATTGTCTCCACAGAGTTGCAATTTTTCTTGTACAGAACAGGCCACCAATTTTTAAAATTCAATATATCTTCAGTTTTAACTTTTATAATTCTGAACTTATCTTTTTGGATAGATACTTTATTAATAATCTCACAGTACTCATCCAAAGTATTAAGTCTGTCTGATTTTCTGAGCACTCTCTTCATGAGACCAAAATCACGGTCACACGGTAAGCACGAATGTCCCCTTATAGGGAAATATTGATTCACAATTTTAAACCGCTTGGTTTTCAATAGAGCCGTACAAAATCTTACCAAAGTGCTATTCTTGCTTTGTCCAGGACAATTGTCACTGAACAGGTGTAACTCTGTGACTTCATGCCCAAAAAATTTTCAATATAGTGTTTTATGAAAGAGCATACTCCATCTGGCGATTTTATGCAGTAGCCTCATGATAAACATAATTATTGTCATGTGACCATTGCTCATTTATTGTGGATACCAAAAGTATTCACAGTAAGCTATCGGTCCCCAGGGGGACAATATACTACTGGAATTGATGCAAGTCTCAAACTTCTTCTTGAGACTCACTTTCCAGACTGTACCTCTCAGGGGTGCCCAGCCACCCCAAGAGCAATGGCGCATGCCCCCCCCCGCCAATTCAAGTGTAATGCCTCCCAATCCATGTGTAATGACGCCCCCCAAAGTACCCCAACTCCCAACTCTTTGGTTTTTAACATTAGTCAGTGTATGACAATAAAATTCACATCTTAAGGTGCTTACAGATATACGCGCCGCGAACATGAGCAATTCACTTTTAATCAGCTGATGACAAGCTTTTTATATCTGTATTTTACCGTTTCTGTAAAAATACAGATATAATCAGCTGATTAAGAGTGAATTGCTCATGTTCGCGGCGCGTATATCTGTACGCACCTCTACATTCTAATCTTCCAAAGGACATTATTTACCTTTGGTCTTGTGAGGAATTCTTTCTGTTTTCATAATATTGTAAAAATATATACCATCGTTTCTTATCTCTTTCAAATTGAAATAAAGTATTTTTTTGATATTATTTTTGAGACTGCTGCACTGCTGCACCCGTTCTTGTTCGGGAGGACTAGGAAGAACTTCATTACATCAGGAAAAACTACATGACACATATTTTAATAGGATATTAAAAGATAAGTAAGGGAGGCTTTGCTTTTTAAATGTTAAGGTTACTTATAAAAAGTTGAATAATAATATCATCGATAATTCTTTATTGCAAAAGAATATTGCATATTCTTGGTAAACATTCATACAAATTTGGAACGATTTTATTCATACAATATATAATGTCGGCAAGTTTAGGTATTCTAAATCCTATTGTTTATTCGACAGAGGCTGGCTCAAACAGCACTCTGGTTTGTGGACTGTATAAATTACTACATCGAGAACTTTTGGGTTGTCTGGCGTCGGGTAGCAAGTTGAACAATTAAAATGGCTAAGTGCACAATAACATAGGCCTACCTGCATGTCCAAATCCTCCTTGCTTCCAGGATCCCGGGTCCAGATCACGATATGAGACGAGACGACACTTGTAATAAATCACAATAAATAATCAATAGATCACTTTGCAAAAATCGACTTTATGAGAAGTGAGCTGTTCGATTGGCTGTCAATCGGCAACTGGCCATTATGCTCTGCGCATCACCGTTCAATTGCCCCCTCTACCACACAACGTCAGACAACAGAGCAACATAGATATAACGTCCAAACATTCCGCCCACCTTGGAAGAACTTCCAAAAAAAAAAAAAACAAAAACCACCAATAACGAACCCTACTAGGGAAACTAGGAAAAAAAGGAAAATATCTTCACTCCTCAGGGGCCCTTGAGGAGACTTATAAAAAAAGGAGTAGGAGTCCCACGGAAAGGAGAGGATGGGACGAGAAATAATGACTATATACAAACAATATAGATAAAAACAAGAAACAAAGCAACTTGGGAACCTTTCCCACAGTAAAATAAGAAACAAAAAAAACTAACCACTAAACTTATTGAAGTTCCCTTCAATAAGGCCTAATCTTCATCAATAGGGAGGAGACATACCCTATTGACAGCCCTAGTGAGACTTCCCTTTGCAGTCTGTACCTCCACCACTCTCACTACTCCATCCTGTCCAGGGAATATCTTCGTTATTCGGCCAAGCCACCATTGTAGAGGGGGTAGGTTACTTTCCTTTAAGAGAACCATACTTCCAATATTAACATTACTATGTTTTCTGTACCATTTTGTTCGGGTTTGCAAGCTAGATACATACTCCAATTGCCAATGTTTCCAGAATGAGGATACAATTCTTTTGAGTAAACTCCATTGATTTCTCAAGTTCACCGATTGAATTGATTCCTCTGAGTCTTTACTCTGTGTTGCTAGAGTAATTTTTCTTGTTTCCAATTCAATCTGTTTGGAATTTTCATCATCATTACCGTGGGTTTGGTGTGGCCAGCACTCCAGTGGTTTGTCCAACCAATCAGAACCATTCCACCACGGAGAATTACCACTTAATTCATTGAGCAATAGTCCTCGACTAGCACAATCAGCTGGATTAGATTCGGTTTACACATATCTGAATTGCTCTGTAGACAGGTGTTCCTGTACTTGACTTACACGATTTGCCACAAACCTAGCCAACGATGAGGTAAAGACCGAATCCAACTCACTGCCACAGTTGAATAAGTCCAAGCTGCAATATAATCTATGTTTATGAATTTTGAAAGCACTTCTTGCACTTCATGTAATAATCTAGCTACTAGGACAACCACACAAAGCTCCCATTTCTTCACTACCTCCACGGATGCTATATCATCCCAGTCACATCCCGATTGCCATAGACATTGAATTATACTCTTGAAGGTAAGCATGAGAGGTGTCAAATGTCCTAATGGATCAAAAATTTGTGCTAAAGTTGATAAAACATTTCGTTCTGTAGCTAGACTGGATGGAACCTTCACCCTGTAGAAGAGGTAGTAACCAATTGGATTCGATTGGAAGCCAAGAATTTTGATGGTTTTATCAGACTCCAAAGTGAAATCTTTTGCATCAATAGTGCAATGCTCTGGAGGGAGATTTGATAGAATGGTAGACTGATTGCTGGCCACTTTAGCAATTCAAATTCCCCTTCGCTTAACAATTCAGTAAGCTGTAGTTGCTTGGTTGCTTCCATTGATGAGACTGATGTAACTATATCATCCATGTAAGTAGAACACCGTAAGGCTTCAGAAGCCGCAGGGAACATTTTTACTGATGCGTAGTACAAATGGCAAGAAATGGCAATGATGATACACCATATGACATAGGTGTTAGAGTATACTCTTTCATTTCTTCTCCCTTTTTGGATTTTGTCCATTTTATTTCAACATTATCCTGTCTATCATCATCTAACTCTTCCAAATTTCGTTTCTCCCTTTCAAAAAAATCTTCTCCAATTTCCTTTTTTGGTATGGGTCTTCCCATTGGTTTGATTTCATGTGGACTATGAATCACTTTTAACTCTTTCCCTAAATTACCGTTGATCGGTAAATAACTGTTGAAGGCTATACTTTGTTTACCTGGAACTTCTTCTAAATTATTTCCCAATTCTTCTTCTCGAATCATGGTAACATTTTCTCCGACATTAGTTTTACCTTCAAGATATCCCGATATCTCCCTCGTATTTGTTTCCTTGGATGGTAATTCTACAATGTATCTACCAGTATTCAAACGACAAACAGTTGATTTGTATATCTCCTCATAAGCCATTTCACTTTCCAATAATTTTTTTGTCCTCGGTGGCTCTTCTATGACCCAAAATCGCTTCACCAACTCTTCTGAATTAGCATTGGAATACATGCACAGATTATTTGAGATAGTAGAACTCTCCTCTGATACCTTAGCCATCAGGCAGTAGCCCCATACAGTTTCTAGGGCAGATGGTGTACCCGCTGGACCAATCACCTTTCTTCCAGTCAGAATGAAGGGGAAATATTCAGCACCCAGTAAAATATCAACCTCCTCTGAAAGGAAAAATTCAGAATCTGCTAGCTCCAGTCCTTCAATATGTGCCCAGTATGCATTTTTTATCTGATTTGTAGCTGCTATTTTGTTGACTCCCGACGCGGTAATTTTTGATGAAGGGGAGTTCGGTATTTCAAATTCACAGTTAGTAATTTCATCTGTCACTTCCAGTTTAGTATCAGATAATCCATAGATTAGCAAACTATGTGTTTTCTGTACCACTAAACCCAGTTTTTTCATGCATCGCCTTGTAATGAATGACTCGGTGCTTGCACTATCTAATAATACTTTGACCGTATGATAATTGCCTTGATTACCTCGAACTCCCAATTTAACAGTTGGTAACAATACTAAGGAACTATTTACATTCGAAAATACTTTCTTAGCTGAGTCAGTAACAAATGTTTGATGGCTTTGATCAGCGACGTCGTGCATGTCTACCCTGCTCATTTGTTTATTACCGGCCAATGTGTTGGTGTTTTCAACAGGCGGCTGTTTCGGCTCTAAATGGAGGAGCGAATGATGACGCGAATTAGAGTGACTGCACGGCTTCCTTCTTCTACAATCTCTAATAAAGTGCCCTGCCAATAAACAGCATATACACAGTTTCCATTCTTTTACACGTTTTGGATTTATACGGCTTGAAGTATAGTACAGTCAAATATCTAGGGCTGACCTTTGACTGAAAACTGACTTGGAACAATCATGAATCATTTAAACAATACACTTCATAAAGCTAAATGGGCGCTTATGACGACCAGAAGATTTGCAGGCTCCATGTGGGGGATGAAACCTCACATAGCTCTCTGGCTGTACAAGGCAGTAGTAAGGCCTCAGGTAACTTATGGATCACTAGTCTGGTGGACAAAGGTGAACCAGGTTACAGCCACAGCCAAACAAACAAGTCTACAAACGATGCAAACACAGAATAGTCACTGCAGCTTTCATGAGCTTGAAGTTGCTCTTGGCCTACTGCCATTCAACATTTTTATTATGGCAGAGGCACGGAAATCAGCCTATTGACTGAAAGTTGCAGGCCAATGGAGAGAAGGCCTGTCTGGAACAGGCCACTGCACAATCGCCAAAGCTGTTGCTCCCAGCCCTGTGCTTGAGATGACGTCAGATGTCATGAGCACGGAGTTGGTTTTTACTAAACTTTCTCTGTTAAATTCTGCTCTAGAGAGGAGTGGAAGTCTGAGGGAGGGCCCTATCACAAAAGAGACAGCCTTTTCTGGTACGCAGACGGTTCTCTCATTGAAGGGGAATCTGGCTACGGGGTTTACAGTGATCCACCTAGAACACAAGTTTATGCAAATCTGGGACAACTTTGTACCATCTTTCTGGCAGAGATTTGGGGCATCATGGCTTGTGCCAACATACGCATTGCCAGGCGCTACTGCAATAAGCATATAGTAATCCTGTCAGATTGTCAGGCAGCCCTCAAGGCTCTTGACTCCAATGAAATCAATTCCAAATTGGTGTGGGAGTGCCACAAAACGATCAACACGCAACTCTGTTCATCTTGGTTGGGTACAACCATGTAAGCATAGGAGGTAATGAGCGTGCAGATGAGCTTGCTAAGCAGGGTTCTAGTATGTCATTCCTTGGCCCAGAGCCAGGCTGTGGCATAAGTAAAACAACTGCCTTCCACACAATAAGTAAATGGTCCAGGGACTCACACCACCAGCAATGGCAGGGTCACCCTGGTCAAGCACTTGGCAAAAGGCTGCTGGCAGACGCACCAGCTGGCTGATGAGTCTGGGTAGAGGTCAGGTCAAGCAGGTGATTGCCCTGATAACTGGACATGGCCACTTCAGGAAACATCTCCACACAATTGGACTCAGAAATGAAAGCCAGATTTGCAGGCTTTGTAATCAGTCTGAAGAGACTGCTAAGCATATCATACTGGATCGCGAAAGTCTTGGAGCTAAAAAAAGGCTCAGTTTGGCTGCAAGCTACCAGGTGAGGAATGGGATGTTGGTGTAGGGAAGAAACTCCTGGACCTTGTAAAGGAAACGGGAGTTGGTTTGCCTAACTAACATACTTTGGGACACACAATAAGCTTCGGTTGACGTGTGATGTTCTTTGAACCTTTGGATCTTTGAATTCATCCTTTCAAAACATGAACATAAACATAAGCTATCAGTAATAATAAATGTCTTGTATTGGAATGTGAGGTAGAGAAACTGTAGCCATATAGACAAAAGAAAGGGACAATACCGTTTCGTTGGATCTGCAAAGTTCAGTACTTTCCTTGAGAGCTGAATAAAATTTCTTACTTCGACGATTATGGATCAGTAATTCAGCTACATAAGTTTTCTTAGCTGATTCAGAAAGAGAAGGACTTACCTTTAATATCAACTTTAAGCCCTTCGCATTTTGTACAGGTACCTTTTGGGGCCTACCAAATCTAAAATTGAAATTGGCTTTTGAATACTGCCAATAAAACTGATATGTGACATTACAATCTGGATATTTTACATATCATACATAGTTTTAACTGATAAACAAGCATCCAAATACTCTATTTCACGACTAGTGTAATGATATTTTTTACAGGAATAGATGAAATTTAATGTGATCGAATATTTCGGTTACCTTCCTGAAGTATTCTGTTAATGCATTTAGTAAAAGGCTTTACAATACATGTATTATCTTTTCATGAATTTATTTGACATATTATAATAATCATTACTGCAAGAGTTGCTCAAATGTTATGCAACCTTTAACACGTCATCTTCAATAACAGTTCTCCACTTCAAACCTGAAGTGCCTATAATATTCACTTCTCGAAAACAATCTTCAAAAGAAACATTTAGCTTTATTAAATTTTTTTAACTTTACTCACAGATTCCACACAACAATCATTAAAAGAATTTGGAGAAATCATTGCATCAATCCCTCCTGACAGGTTACAAGTTTTCTTAATCAGAGACCAAGCACTCTTGCACTCATTTGTACTAGAGTCAATCAACGAACTATTGTAAACAACCTTAGCAGCTGATATTTCTCTTGTATACTCTTTTTTAATGATGATAATTGGCTTTTCACTACAACTCCACCAGTAAATTTATACAAGGAATCAAGAGAAATAATTTTATTCTTTATCTTAGCCAAATTCGGAGTATACCACTTTCTATCTGTTTTTATCCTATCATGGATGAGATTGCAGCATTTGCGAATTGAAAAATAATTTAAAACATTTGTCAGGTTTACAAAAAACATACTAAAAATTGTCTGTGCATTACAAAAGTAATGGCTCTCAAACATACTCCAGTCGATAGACCTCAACTCATCAATCAGATTCGAAAGTTTTTTCTCAGGTAAAACCATTTTGTAAAATGAATTTGTTGTGTTTCCCAAATTCAGGGCTGTTTTTGTTATTTTTTGTGTTAATTAACTAACCACCAATCCATCATGGTCTGTGAACAGAAAGTCCTTAACTACTCTACATTTTCCTCTATCCAAGTGACAATTGACAAAAACATTATCAAGACAATTGTCACCTCTGGTTGGCTAGAAATTTAAACAGTAGCAGTTATATTGGCGAACAAGGTTGAGGGACTCCAAAGCATAAGGTTTCGATGTTGTTACATCAAAGTCACCTCCAGCTACTATTACATATTCTTCCAACTTGGACAAAAAAAAGAGAAGACTTTCAAGAGCACTTAAAAATAAACATGGTTCTCGGCCTGGAGAATGATAAATACAAACTATTATTGTTTTTAATTTGTCTACAATGACTGCTGCTTCAAGATTGAACTCAGAAGTATAAGCATCTATGTTCAAAGCTCTTGATTCAATGTTGTTTACAACAAAAATAGCAGCACCACCTCTAATGTGCTTTGTTCTACAGAATTGAGCAGAGGAATAAAACCATCAGGATGAGAATATACCAGCTCATCCTTACAAAGCCAATGCTCCGTCAAACATAATAATGAGATAGGAGCAGCTGAATCTCTGTTCAAGTCCGAGACTAAATTTTCCAATAGTAATGGCATTCTATTCAACCCCTGGATATTTAAGAATAAAAATCCCACACCTGTTCTTTCAATTGATTTTCTTGACGGAGATGTACTACTGATATTCTTTTTACCCGGTGCATCTATCAATTATGTTTCAAAAGAGAACAGAAATACTAGAACTTTATTTAATTGGTATCTTTCGGGTTTACATGGTTGAAAAATGATACATATTAATTTTTCTTCATTCCAAAAGGTAATATATATATATATATATATATATATATATATAAACACAATATTAAAATTGAATTTAATGGGGAAAACAACTCGCTGCTGCTTACGATGATTCAATCTTTGTGGTTAAAAAAATTAAGAGCAATGATCTCATCCAGTAGTCACCTACCTTTTGAATATGGCTTCCCCATTTGGCATTCACTGGTTTAATCGCGACTTTATGGTTAGTATTTTAAAAAAATCAACTGAACGAATAAATAGGCTCAGAACCCGTCTCCCTTAATAATACAATTATTTTTAAACTGCCCAATCTTTGACAGAATAACTGTATTATAAAACGAAACGAAACCTAGCCTCCTTCACTGGATCAGCTGGACTTTACTCACAGTCCTAACGAACGAGCTCTGCCAAAAAGCTAAATTTTGGGTATTAATGTAAACTCAGTCAATGCCAAACATGAGAGCCATCTCAAGTACATATTTTTACTTTCCTTGCCCTATTACCATAGGTAAGGAAAGTATTGCTTTCCAAAAAAATTTAAGGTACCCTAATTTCATGTTTTCTATACGTTTCATTACTTTCCTTGCCCTATTACCATAGGTAAGGAAAGTATTGCTTTCCGAAAAAAATTTAGGTACCCCAATTTCTACATTTCTATACGTTTCAAGGTCCCCTGAGTCCGAAAAAGTGGTTTTTGGGTATTGGTCTGTATGTGTGTGTGTGTGTGTATGAGTGTATGTGCGTCTTTGTACACGATATCTCATCTCCCAATTAACGGAATGACTTGAAATTTGGAACTTAAGGTCCTTACAATATAAGGATCCGACACGAACAATTTCGATCAAATGCAATTCAAGATGGCGGCTAAAATGGCGAAAATGTTGTAATTAACAGAGTTTTTCCCGATTTTCTCGAAAACGGCTCCAACGATTTTGATCAAATTCATACCTGAAATAGTAATTGATAAGCTCTATCGATTGCCACAAGTCCCATATCTTTAAAAATTTCAGGATCTCCGCCTCATCTATGCAAAGTTGGATTTTAGATTACCAATTATCAGGCTTCAGATACAATTTAAACAAACAAACTCGAGTGGAGAAGATTGAGCATAAAAATCTCTACAATTAATGTTGAGTACCATTTTCACCTAAAATTGAAATTGAGCTCGAAATTCGAAAAAATGTGATTATCAAATATTGCAAACAGTTGGCAACTGTTGATTCTATTAAATTATTCACTATGAAGAGATAGCAGACCTCTTATGTTTCCAGCTTTATTGTCCTGTCACCAGCTGGTTTAGATCTTTGTTTATAAGTAGACTTGTGATGCGCGTGAACACTAGCGTCAGGTGATCAATTCTCATAACGGCAAGGGAAGTTGTGTGAGTGCGCCACACCAGATTTTTATCTGTTGTATAAGCGGCACGTTTGTTATTAGAAACAGAGAGAAGCTAACGTTAATATTGACAACAAATGAAATAAACAATCTTTCTGTCGATGATAAAGATTGTTCAAAGACAAAATACTGTTCATTGAATTTTTAATTTAAAAACTCTAAAATCCTGATCAATGTGAGATAAATATATTATGATTCATATATATTGTCCCATATGACCAGGTGACAATACTTATTGTCTCTAGAGTTATAACTATTGTTATTCATATTAAATTAATTCGTATGGCTTTTGTTGGTGGGGAGTTCCCTTTCGGGAATGTTCCACCGCCTGAATATATAATTTAAGCCGTCAATGGGCCTTACGACTGTCATACTTCAGCCGGGACCGACAGTTTAACGTGCCCATCCGATAACACGGGAGTGATCTGGTTAAAAAACTTTTGGTAATGAGAGGGGTTCGAACCCGGGATCTCATATAATTTATTATAATTACTACTATTGTTGTCATAAATTATTTTAGATTCCATAATTGCTATTCCACTTTCATTATTATCTATATTGTTCCGTTCGAAGTCAGGCCTGATATGTGAATATCTAAAATATCAGTCTCTTCAAGGGATTGATGTAATGTTGAATGGTTGTAACCGGTAGGTAGTGTTTGAAGCTGTGGGGGCCATAATATCGGGCATTAAAGAGTTTGGAGGACTAGGTGTAACAGGGAAAGATCCCAAAACTAAAAAATAGGGGATTCAATTTCTTCACGGCCTTTATTGATGACAGTTGCATTGGGGTCGTTTCCATTGATTTCAGTTGAACTCTCATCACAGCTACGGTGCCGCAGAACTGGCAACTGCGGCGAGGGTTGTGCTTCGTCCTCACTCTCAAGATTTCCTGGCTTCACAGAAAAATTCTCCAACGTATTGCCGATCGAATTACTGATAACTTTACCCAACCGGCTGTAGTGTAAACCATGACAAGTAAAGCATTTTCTTTTCAAGTTTAGATTAACATCTTTTATGGTAACTGTCATTTTTCCGCGGTATTTAGACGTACTCAATAGTTTCTCGATCAGATTATTTGCAATAAATATATCATAATTTGAATCAGTTTCATTGTGTCGGTATAGAATGGTGTAGAATATCAAATTTGCGTCCATAGACAAGCTTGATAATGCATCTATACCTTATGTTCCTATTCTGCCCAGAACGGACATGTGCTGCACTCTACATTATGCTGCTTGACGGGAACGCGGAACTGGCTAACTGGAATTTGGCTAACTGTGGTTGTGGAAGTGACTGGCTAGGAACTCACTGATTCTGTCGCCGACAGGATTGGCTAACTCTGGAACTCGCTGATTCTGGCCAGAGAATTGTGGAGAATTGGAAATGGCTAACTTTGGAAGTCGCTAACTCGCAACTCACTGATTATGACGTCATCGTTTTCACCTTTCTCCTTTCGTCATCAGCTCCTCATCCACCTACACCAAACCCTCTACAGTCACAAGCTCCTCCTCCTACTCCTACTCCTCCTCCTCCTCCTCCTCCTCCTCCTCCTCCTCCTCCTCCTCCTCCTCCTCCTCCTCCTCCTCCTCCTTCTCCTCCTTGTCATCATCATCATCCTCCGGCCAAATTATCATCTCTTTATATAAAATTCTAGAGGGTATTGAATATATTGCCATGATTGAATTCTTATAATTGCTGGGGTTCCTGTTCTATTAAATGAGTCTATTCATTCTATTATTATTGTTTTGTCATGATAACAAATTATTTTGATTTTATAACTTTGGCATAGCTTTGTACTAATGATAATAACATTGTTGTTATTATTAGTACAAATGTTATTATATTATAATTATTATTATGACATTATGACATTATGACATTATGACATTATTATATATGAAATTATCATCTCTTTATATAAAATTCTAGAGGGTATTGAATATATTGCCATGATTGAATTCTTATAATTGCTGGGGTTCCTGTTCTATTAAATGAGTCTATTCATTCTATTATTATTGTTTTGTCGTGATAACAAATTATTTTGATTTTATAACTTTGGCATAGCTTTGTACTAATGATAATAACATTGTTGTTATTATTAGTACAAATGTTATATATTATAATTATTATTATGACATTTAAAACAATAATAATAGAATTAATATTTTATAATATTACATTAATAGAATTAAATATGATAATAACATTGTTGTTATTATTATATATTCGTTTTAACTCTGTTCTGTAACTATTATTCAGATATTTTTAATTCAATTACATTTATTGAATGAGCGTTAGCGAGTTGACTTAAGCCGCGTTTAGACCGAAGTTATTGACAAAATTTTAACCTAATCTCTATACAGAGTTAATCATGCTCTGAATCATTCTCTACACTGAATCATGCTCAGGAAATTCCCGTACATTTCCCGTTTATATCACGTTTTTCCCGGTTTTCCTTGCTGGTTGAAACACATGTTTGTTGGAAAAATATAATATTCTCAAATAACAATTTCAAAAGTGCAAAAGTATGTTATTCATCAAAATGTAGCACCATTATACGATTATAACTATGTATTGTGAATAATACAAAAAGGCAACTTAGAAGAAAAATCGAAACTACCTAATCTACCCTTTACCCTTTAAAACATTATAGTCCAGTCACTACCGGTATATACAATGGTGTTTGCAATATATATTTTAGTTTGATTTTTCAATAAATCGTTTGGATACATTAGAAAAGTCTAGAGTTCATGCAAAATTTTCAATATCATCTAATTGTCACAATTCAAATGTACAATTCAAAATCCCTCTGGGCGTAATTTTGTGCTCTTCAACCTGAGACCGGAGAGCGCACAAAATCACGCCCAAAGGGATTTTGAATTATACATTTGAATTGTAGCAATCAGAAGATATTGTTAATTATTGAAAACTAAAATTCATTAAAATTGATTATTTTGTTGACATTTTACTCGTTTTTGTGACTCAGAACGCATTACATATAGATTGATACCTCACATAATATTTTCTACTATTTGATTCAGTACATATCTTGGAATGTATTCGTAACAACTGGTTGAATCAGACTGACTCAAAACAAACCTTTCACATACCAGATTCTGCTAACCATGATAGTATCCTCACTGCAAGCTTTTCTCCCTTGAAAACGTTTCATTACTCAGAAGCGAATAGTGTTATCAAATTAGCACCTGCACTCGACAGAAAAGTTCTCTTCCCAAGTTCCCTTGAAAGGCAAAATGTCAAGCTATGTGTTAAGATATATGATGAGAAAAATGTAGCAGCTTTAAAAGAATGCAACATTCAAAATGAAAATTTTGAAACGTATGGAGAAAATCCATGCTAATTGTGAGCTCATAGAGCATCAAATTCTCTTCAATTTGATGTATAATTCCACACTTTTACGCATTTCCCTACGAATTTTGCAGCAGCTTTATCTAGTGTTGAATATGAAATCTCCAGTTTTGCAACAATTGACCAATTGACAAAGGAATTTTGAAGGAGTGTTTTGAACACAATTTTTGACTTTGCAGCGTTGTTGATACTAGTTAGGAGGAGAACATAAATCAGAAGTCCCCATCCCTACCCCATTTTTTGAAGTGATGATGGTGATTTAAATGTTGCATTCTTTAGCTTTTTGCTTCCACGCTTATATCTTTGCAACAGTGCATTCAACCAAGATAACTGCTCTAAATTAAGTTTGATTAATTTTTTTTATTCAAAGTATGGAAGGTATAGAAAAAGTCGTGGAATGAATATTGTAGGAAATTATGTAAGCTTCAATGTTTTATTGCATAGTCATGTCCGTAAGATGTATAGTTTTCGAGTTATATGCAAGAAACCAAAAAATTGTACTTTTGAACCACCACCACCACCCCCTCAGCACAGTGGGTAGAGATGGGGACTTTCGATATGTTCACCACCTTACTACCCTAAAGAGATCCGCGGGGTCAAAAATTGTCTTCCTAACTTTTCCTTCTATAAACGTTTTTGAGCATTCATTGCCTGGACTAGTACCCGCAATGCAAAAACGCATTCTTTGATGTGTTTATATTTTCATCAATAAATTGTGAATCTCAATGATATTTTTTATTCAATTTGTTCAGCCTCTTCCTCATTTAAGACATCAAGTCAAGTCACTGATAGACTGACCGACGCTCTGTACAGTTGGCCGAAAACGCTGTGGAGTGTCGTGCAGAGTACAGTTCAGTACTGTTCTGAATGTTGCAAATCGATGGAAATAACACTCCCTTATTCCTTGATCAAAACTTTATTATTGACTAGCATGTAACCCGTGCTTTGCAAGGGTCTATTTTAAAACTTGACAAATTGAGAACTTGACGTAATGAAAATTTGAAGAATTTAAAACAGGCTTATAACCATCCTCGGTTAATTAAGTATCTATATGCAAAATTTCATATAGTGCATTTTTGCCCTGAAAGTGCAAAAAGTTGTAAGAAAACTGTATTTTCAAGGATTTCACACTTTTAAAAACTGTCTAGAGCTTCAGATACAATCATTCTTCCCTGGAATAACGTTGTGTTAATCACTATTTACTCGCTAAAGACAATTCTGTTTAAATCAATGTTAATTCAGTAATGTAATAATAGAGTAATTTTATCCAATTAGCCTCATGTATTATTTCTAATTTCATCTGTGTGTTGTGTAGGCTACCTATTGTGTAATCACATAGTCGGCTATCTTTGAAGAACATTCACATATCAAATGTGGAATAATAATTTGCCTTTATTATTGTATTTTCTATTAAAAAACCGTATCTTGTGTTGTGTGATTACATAATTATCATTGAAATCGAGATGGCAGTGAACAGTGATTGCGAGTCTTCATGTGGTGTGTGTACAAAAGTTGTTAAAAATAATGATAATGCTCTGGAATGTGATGGGTTTTGCAATAAATGGTATCATATTAAATGTGCTAAAGTATCTGTGTTCGAATATCGAAAAATTCAGGATCTTGTTGACATAACTTCGTGGTACTGTGCTCCGTGTCGTGTTGAGGTTATGAGTTTGATCTCAGGAAAAGTTGAAAAAACTAATTCTGAAGTTCTAGAGAATTCTCAAGTAGGTGATATTCTTATGAAACTGAATAAAATTAGTGAAAATTATTTGAGTTTGTGTGATAGAGTTCAAAAAGTTGAACAGTCTGTTTCTTTAAAACCTGCACCTAACGTGTCTCAAACTGAGAAGTTGAACCTACAGTTACGTGATGACTCTGATTTTGTAACTGATGTTAATTGTGTCAAGCCTAATGAGACTTCTAGTATTGTTTCTGAGAAAAAATCGTGCAGTCTTAGGTATAGTATTGGAAGGAAGAAATCTAATATTACATCAATCCGAAATCAGGAAAAGAGTGTAAAGTATGATGCAGTGCTATGCACAGGTGAGGTAATTGGGCTTAAAACTACAATGCATGATAGATTTTCTAATGATTCTAGTCATTCAAGTGAGAGTAATCATATTTTTCTTTCCCGTATTTCTTTAAGTGAAACTGTTGATACTGTGAAATCGTTCCTAGCTGATAGGGAAATTGAGGTGTCTCAGTGTATTGAACTTAACACTAAATTCAATTCATATAAATCGTTTAAAATTGAGGTGCCTTCCGAATCTTTGGAAAGGCTATTAAATTCTGAATTTTGGCCTTCGGGAGCTCTTGTGCGCCGATTCATACCCTACAGAAACCATGATAATTCCCGTGTTTTTTTAGTGAAATCAAGCCTCAACCACTACTCAGGCTTATAAATGATGATACTCAAAAGAATATAAAACTAATTGTGGGTCACTGGAATGCCCAGAGCGTGAGAAACAAACAAGGCTTACTTTCATTGTTTGTAGAGAATGAAAAACTTGACATTTTATGTTTGAATGAACATTTTTTGACTACTTCTGAAATTGATTTCTATATGAAGATATCAGACCTAGTTCTTGCTTCAATTTTTTGTAGATGTGTGACGAGATGTGGGGGATGTGCCCTCTATGTTCGAATTGACCTTGACTTCAATGTTATTGATGTAACCCCTTTTTGTTGCGAACTTGACCTTGAAGTGGTTGCCATTTCAGTGCCTAAATAACGTGTTATTATTGTGTCTTTGTATCACTCACCTAGTGGGAATTTTGTGCATTTTTGTGAACTTTTTGAACGGCTATTGATATTTTTAACCAAGAAATACGATTCTGAAATTCTGATTGCTGGTGATTTCAATGTTGATTTTATCAGTGATGCCCCAAAAACTCGATCTGTTATTGAATTGCTAAAATGTTATGGAATGTATATCACCTGCACTGAACCTACAAGAGGAAGAGCTTGCCTTGACAACGTTGCAGTTAGTCTTCAGTCTGAATTTTGCAGCACAAATGTGATAGAGTTGCATGGGGATGACCACTCTGCTTTGAGGACTGCTTGCATCCTCCCGAAAGCGGCTGAGGCACGTGTCGCGCCCTCTTCTACCTAGCATGCTGATTACATTTTTCGAACGAGACCTGTGCATGAATCAGCCCTTGAAAATTTCAGAGGTATCTTGTCCAGTACACCCTGGAATGATATTTTCCTCTCCTCAGGTGGTACTGAGTTGTTTGCAGCTTTTTTTCAATATTTTCGTGACAGATTCGATTTCTTTTTTCCTGAGATTGTCAGGCCTCACCGCCCCCAGGCACTAAAGAGGAGACCTAGACATCTTTGTGTAGGCTTCTTTGTGGGTTCGGTTCAGGATATAGTGGATTCCCTGCCTGATACTGCCATTGATCCAATTGATCTGTTGGAAGGAAGAATCCAGCCGGGACAGGAGCATCTCTCCTTCTTTCGCCCCACCACACCAGCTGCCTTGAGGAGGATCATACGCTCTTTCAAACCCTCAAAAAGTCCAGATGTGTTTGGCATGTCTGTGAGCATGCTTCGAGAGGTTGTTGATGCCATTGCAGTTCCTCTCTCTGCATCTTTCAATGAGTGCTTGAGGTCTGGAAATTTTCCTGATTTCTTGAAAACATCAAGAACTGTCCCAGTCTTCAAGAAGGGTGATCGTGAGAACCTTCGTAGCTTCAGGCCAATCTCCATAACTCTTGTCTTTGGCAAGGTGATTGAGGCAGTGATAAAGCCTCAGCTGGAGGCTTTTTTCGAGGAGAATGGCCTGTTCTCCAACATGCAGTTTGGTTTCCGAGTTGGGAGATCAACAGTGGGTGCAGTCGACCATGTGGCTGAGCGGATTGATGCTGCCTTCGAGGATGGTGAGTCTCTTGCTCTTGCTCTTTGTGATCTGAGCCGAGCCTCTGACTGCGTGGACCATGGCATTCTTCTTAGAAAGCTGAGCTTTTATGGTCTTAGAGACTCTGCCCTTTCCATCTTGGGCTCTTACCTTTCTGGAAGGACTCAGCTTGTCTCCCTCAGTGGTGCTGACTCCCGGACACTTCCGGTAACTTTTGGTGTTCCTCAGGGATCGGTGCTGGGGCCTACACTGTTCCTTGTCATGATAAATGACCTCGACGACCACGGTTCCTCTCTGATGTTCACGGATGATGCATCTCTCCTGTCATCGGGTGCTGAGCTTTAGAGGGTTTTGGAGGCATCTGCGGAGCATCTTCAGTCTGCCACTTCATGGTTCCTGGCTAATCGATTCCAGCTGGATGAGGACAAGACCCAAAGGATCATCTGCAGCTTGTCACGTGAGCCGCGTGACCCTCAGAATCCAGTGAAGCAGTTGGGTTTTGTCTTGGACAGCAAACTCAGCTGGAACAGTCATATACAGCAAGTAACCAGTCGACTCTCCCGCATTTGCTTTCTGCTACTCAAGATGAGGGGCCTGGTGACTGAGAAGTACCTGATAATGATGTATCATGCGCTCTTCCATTGCCAAATTACCTATGGCTTGCTTCTGTGGGGTCATTCAGCGGGGGCTGCTGATGTGCTGAGACTGCAAAAGAGGGCTATAAGAATTATAACAGGCAGCGATCATCTTGCCCACTGCAAGCCCATCTTTGCTCGCCTTGGTGTACTGTCTGTCTTCAGCCATTACATCCTCCTGTGCTTGGTGTATGTCAGGAAGATACAGCATACTCTAGCTGCCCGTAGTGACATCCACCGCCACAACACCAGGCGCAGTGAGCTGTTGGATATCCCCAGGAGACGC
The DNA here is from genome assembly GCF_014356525.2 of Nilaparvata lugens. Taxonomy (NCBI): domain Eukaryota; kingdom Metazoa; phylum Arthropoda; class Insecta; order Hemiptera; family Delphacidae; genus Nilaparvata; species Nilaparvata lugens. Next base: position 63,059,153 of record NC_052505.1, read on the forward strand.
CTTCACCGATCACAGGCCAGTTACAGGATTTCAGCCCTGAAATTCTACAACAAGCTGCCTAATAGTGTGAAACAATTGGATGAGGCCGCCTTCAGGAGAACCGTCCGGAAGCTACTGTGTGCAAAGGCATACTACAGTGTGAACGAATTTATGAGTGATAATTTGAATTTTTATTGAGAGCATGAGCACTGGATCACTGCCATCTGAACTGTTACAGTTTTTTTCTTCATGTGTTTGTACGTGTTTTGAATTTTTGATGACATCGATCCCACAATTGTGGGTAATGGATGAAGCTGAAGGTATTAAGGTATTAAGGAGAACATGTAGGTATCAAATCTGGAATACTTATTTGCCTTATTATCATTATTATTTTACTTTCCAGTGTACAACGTTAAATTGTATTTATGAATAATTTAACAATACGATTTCTACAAGAAAAATAAGCTTCTCACACTTTTTATAGCTTCGTGGTAATGACTTGTTTATTATTTTCATGTTTCCTATTGTCACATAGGGAGTAATTATTCTCGTATTTGTTGAGTTAACTAAAGATACCATGGTTGAAATATGAAAACTAGTTTCTATTCCAATGAACAGGTAGTTGTCAGGGCAGCAAGACTTCTTAGGCCTATGTTTTGGGCTATGAATACAGCGACCACATAATACAATAATACAATTTGTACTATGTGGTTGCTGTATGAATAGGCCTTTGACCTATTCAATAGGAAATCTAAATATAAATCATAAGATATTTTATGATTACTCCAAATTGAACAAACGCATTTTCCCAGTTGCACAAGAGCCTGTTGAATTTTAATCATGATCAAATGCCAAAAGAAGCAATTAGGGAAGTCTTTTTTGAAAAGAATGCTTCTCTTCACATAGCATTCAATCATGGTTAAAGTTTGACAGGCTTTTGTGCAACCGACCCTATCCTGGATGGCACACTACTTGCTGGCTGTTGTTTCTCCATCTCTTTCTATTCAATACCATTTCCTATCTTTTCCCTTGTCTCTCAGTTTCATGGCAACTACTTCTTCGAAACAATGACTTTTGTATAATTCATGAGAGAAGAGTTGAAATAAATTCAGAATTATCTAACGTTTTATTGGATAATTCTATCGAAAGAAAAGGTTTCAACCAAAAATGAATTATAAACCGGAAAAACATTTTCAGTGGTGCCGGGGGCGAAGCCCCGAGTGCAAAGTGCGAGTTATAAATACTAGGCACAGGATCATTCCTTAGAACTGAATCTTAGATCTCGAAGAAGGGTGGTGGCTTTAAACAGGTACAAAATTATATGACTGATTATATATAGTAATTGTTAGAGATCTTTAGGGTATAGTTTTCAAAAACACAGTAAAAATATCTTTAAGGATGAAGGTTTATATAAAGTTGCCGATTTTTGAAATTGAAATCAACTTCCTAGATTATAATATTATAAGAAGGTAAATTTTGATATATCTCTTTGATATAACTTTTGATTAGACTAATCATCATACTATGTAACCTTTTTCTATTGTCTGAAGCTTATAAATGATGTAACTTTAAAATTGTTGTGACGTTGGCCATTCATTTTGAAATGTTTTATGTCAATAAATGAATTTTTAATTATATTAAGTTCAGCATGTAAAATAAAGAAATCCGCATCTTTTCATCCTCCAATTGACTTTCGTCAACAGAGGTGGTCAAGTCTTATCAAATTGGAAAGAGAAAATTCTATTTAATTTGCTGGATTATTTAACCATTTCATGATTTCCATAAATTGTTATAGCAGCTTCAGTGTTGAGTGTCAAATTGTCAATACAGCTTCAAGTGTCAACTTGTCGGTACTTCATCTTTAGCACATGGTGTAGGGATGAGGGTTCTCAATATGTTCAGCTCCTAACTAGTCTTACCTGCAGAATCAAAAATTGTGTTCCAGATATTGTGTTCAAATTAAATTGATAAATGATCAATTATTGCTGTATTGAGAATGTTGAAATAATACATCAAATTGAAGAGAATTAAAACCTCTACAACCCAACGTTCAGTACTCATTTTCTCAATGCATTTTTGTTAAGTCATAAGCCCTGAAAGTGCAAAAAGTTGTAAGAAAAACTGTATTCAAGGATTTCACACTTTTAGAAGCGAATATCTAAAAAATTGGAGGAGATATCACAAAACTCCACTGTACAAAACTTGTAGGAAATTTATCTAGCTTAAATTTTGTTCAGTTGATCATGTCGCTGAAATGCATTATTCTCAAGATACATGCGTGTAAGCCAGGAATGAAAGAGCCAAACTTTCAAACCACCCTCATCCCTTAAGCACAAGGGGTGGGGATGAGGAATTTCGATATATTCACCTTCTAAGTAGTCAAAACAAAGCTGCGAAGTCAAAAATTGTGTTCCAAACATTCCCTCCAAATTTCCCTGTCAATATTGATCTATTGTTGTTGAACTGAAGTTTTTACACTCAACACTATAATGGCTGCAACAATCGTAGGGAGATGCGTAAAATAATGAATAAATAATAGGCTCATGATTGGCACAGATTTTTTCATTCAATCGTCGAAAAGTTATAAGGCCAAAAAGATGAAAAAATCTGAGCCGGAAGGGTTTCCTTAAAAATGTGACTCCTTCAAGAGCTCATATCTAGAAAAGAAAACTATGAGACATATGGAAAAATGTTAAGGATGAAACTTGTAGGCTAATTCGTAAGCTTTAATTTTGTATTCGACAAAAATTTCCGAAAGGCGAATTTGTTTAAGATATATGCAAGAAACGAGAATATGGAACTTTTAAATAACCCCCACCCACTTAACACAGGGGGTAGGAGTGAGGACTTTTGTAATGTTTACCTACTTACTATCCTTAAAAGTGTTGCGGGGTCAAAAATTGTATTCCAAACGTTTCCTTCTATAATCTTTCGTTGACTGGACTAGTATCGAATTACACAAATGTGTTATAGTTTGCATCGTCTGTTGTTTCATGATGTAACGAGTTTTTTTTTTGTGGAGGGGAGTAGGCAGGGAAACGACCTTCACTAGATTGGTTTGTATTTTTGAATGCTGAAAACTCTGTTATATACAGATCATTTTCAAACAAATTTCCCCTTATGATTGCATAGGCTACATTCACTTTTCATGTGTTGGATTGCATAACTGCATAGTGGAAAGTTCTATTCTTGTAGCAATTCATTTTTGGAAAATTATGCCATACTAGAAATTCTACTGTGAACGGATATGGGTATACTAGATACTCTTATGAGAGACTACATTGAGTCGATAATCCATCTTGACTGAGACTCTGAGTCAGTAACGTTATATGACAATATTATATTTATTTGTTTGAGAATGTTTATTTTTTATTTTATAACAAAGTTAAATAGTATTTTTGTAACTTTTGTGATATAAAATTTTTTTATAACAGTTAAATAGTATAAACAAGGCTTAATCAAAACACTGATTCTTCAAAATGGATAGTATTTTTTTTTTTTTTTGCCTCCTTCCAATCCTGATTCCTGAGGTATGGAAGTATTGCAGCATTTCAAACTATTATTGGGTGATTGAAAATGTTATATTCATTATTTAAGTTTCATCCAATTCAAATACTTGGTTCAACAATCAAATAATGAAGTTGAACAACTCTTAACGGGAGAAAATAATGGTTTTCAGCATAATATTATGCCTGATATTTCAATAATCATCAAAGTTACTAACCTCTTACTATTTTCATTGGATTTGTCAGCATATTTTACATAAGATCCAATCATTTATATACCGGAATAAGCTACCAAAAAATATACGAGCTTAGTGTGCCACAATCTGTTATCTGTCCCAGTGTAAAAGAGTGAACAGGACCGAGTGCGAGGGAATGAGTAGCAGACGAAGCAGATGATGACATAGTAATCAGTGGATCCTCAGTTAGCCAGTTCCAGACTTAGCCATTTCTGTCGACTGCTGTTGGAAAGAGGGAGAGTCAGTGAATTCTCAGTCAACGAATTCCGGTCGATGCAGAAACAGCCACTTCCACAGTTAGTCAATTCCGATCAGCGCAGTTAAGTTTCATATGGCAGATTTAACATTGAGTCAGCGAGTGCCGAGTTAGCCAATTCTAGCGAATTGACTTACACACTGCTTGACTTACACACTAGTCTTCAGCTGTTTAGGATTTAACTCTTCATAACCTACAAAATTAATAGCTTGAAGGCTGAAATTTTAAAGTGAGCTGATAGGGTTCGTTGAAATTTATAGGCTGAAATTTTAAGTGAGCTGATAAGGTTCGTTTCTATGCGTATCATTTGACCTGCTAAAACGATGACAAAGTCCTCCGCAGTAGGATTACCTCTACTATCACGTATTAAATTATTTTACCATAATTAAGAATCATCCTGTATATACCCATATAACCATATCCAGATAACCAGATAACCATATAAACATTGTCAGGATACAAAGCCTATGCCAGCATATTTTCTAAAATTAATGTATAATTGAGGCATAAATCAAATGTACTCACGTCAAATTATGTAAAACTCATTTAATTATAGTTTTATTAAATTCTTACAGTATTATTTCGTATAATTTACCAATTTATTGTCAGAGTCATTCGTCAACTGCCTACCAATGTTTACTACCTTATTTTCAATAATTAGGTTAGAGTGAATTGCGCCAAAATTGATGACAAGCCTTATCTGTCAGCTGTTGATACTGCCGGCTACTGTGCTACTGTGATATCTCTATATTGTCTGTTTTCATTTTAAAACTAACTCAAGCTTGTTCATTTCTGCAACCCCTGTTTATTTTCTGTTTATCTGCTTTAATTTTATAGTCTTCCCGTTTAACGTAATTTTTTGTCATTTTCTGTGTTTTTCGAACCTCTGTGTCTAATTTAAATATTAAAACCGCGTGGAAAAATTCCCATTGGTGGACTTTTCCTTATTAGGCACAGGATTGGTTCTTGCCCAAATCACGTGGTTCTTCTTCTCAGAAGAAGACCAGGTGATTTCCTCTTTTTGGGAAGAAGAGACACTTGCCTTCTGAGAATCGCATTATCAGGACCCGTTTAATTTGTCCTATTAAAATTAATGTTTAAATGGTTTCTCTTCTTGTTAAATGTAATATATCCAGTGTGTTAAATGTGTAGCTCCTCTGTAGTCTTGTGCTCTTAAATTAAATTGGAAGGCAAGTTCAATTTGTATAAGCTTATTCCTGAGGAAGAACTGTGAAACTAAATCCTGGGTGTCGCCATTCCACGCCAGATCTTCAAGTGAAATAAAATTATTAAGTGAATTGGGGCCCCACGATCGAGTTGGTGAGCGAAAAATACTTATTCTATCCAATCAGTGAATTGAGAAAGCTACAATTTTCTATCAATTAATTATTGTGAAAGAGTGCAGGACTATATCCTCCTATAATACCGTGTAACCCCTATTAAAATCCTAATTGCACTATATTACCAAGAACATTCATATTATTATCTCATATCAAGAACATTTATTACCAAATTTTGAAAACTCTATTATTCCAATTTGTCAATTATTTAATTAATTATTATTATTTGATTCTTAACGATTATAATTCATCAATAAATTTGCATAATTGTTAACCAGTTTCAGTAATTTCTCTAATTAGATCCTGCTCAGTTCGGTCTATAATTACCATATTGGTTTTCCTCTGTAGGAATTATTTCAGGTATTGGAATATCAATATTGAATTTACTTGTTATTCATAAGAAATAAATTACATTCGCTGTGCTCGGGTTTGAATTGCCTGGAGATATTGGTAGGCTATCACGCCTGATTCTCAGGCGGTTTATATCAGAGTACGGCGGAAATATTATTTCTTGTGGAATTGTAGGATATTCTGGACGGGTGTAGGCAGCTCTGCCGGCTGATTTTTTATCCGAATTACAGGTGTTAAGCGTCCAGAGGCTCTTGCGAATCCACAACATACAGAAATTTCTTGCTTAAAATAAGATTTTAGGTCTCGTTCACAATCGATCTATGTGTTGGATCTGTACCCTTCTTGCAATAAACGATGCGTTTAAAGAAACTCGAATAGAATCCATCAAAAACAGTTTTTTGAGAAAATGGATATGTCCAAGTTCACAAACATCACAAAAAGGCATCTTCCATTATAACCAGAAATCTCACCTCCAATCAATCGACTCTTGAAATTATTTTACAATTATTACTCATGACCAATAATTATTCACTGTTGAAAATGAGCTCATTAGACTCGAGTGCTACATTTTGTGATAAAACGAATTGCTTATTGTGCTTAGATAATTGCCTGCATATCGGTGTAGAAGTAAAAATATTAATTTTTTCGTCGTATTTGGAAAGGATCAAGAAACCATCATCTTCAATATAAACATTCACTCACGTACCTCCCTATTCATAGTATCTCATCAACCATGTTCTCCAACATAACAACTGTAAACATTCATCCGATTATACGTGTTACAGTAAAGAGTACAGTGCATGCTAAACAAAGCCCTTCAAAGGCAATACGAAATTTTGGAAGTTGACGCGACCCTTGCCACCCCACTACCTCCCCCGAAACTCTTGTCTGTCGACACGAATAAGTCAGTCAGTCAACTCCGCCTCTACACTCCATGAATTACGTACAAGTCCGTTGTTCAGCTATTGCAGACGTCCAAGTATGACATTTTTATTCGTGTTTTCGAATGAATTACTACAGCTCAATCGCTCTGTTGTTCCTGCCGAATATTCATGGGATGAATGACCTTGTTTTGTCCGGATAATAAAGCTGTCTGGACGGGGAGGAGTCCAACTGAACGTGGGTGGATGAGTTTGTGGCTGACAGAGACAGGTTGGAGATTCTATGGGGTTCACTGCTTTATAATGGTCAACATAATTTCTTTTTTCTTTTCATCAGTTATTATGTTTTATAAGTGTACTCAATTTGTACTATCGACGAAGGTATTGTGATGGATATACGGTTATTCAGTCTATAGAACGACTCGAAATTTGTACACCCTCTTGGGTATTGAAAATGCGAGGGATTAGTTTCGGTTGTAAAACCGTAATGAATTTCTTGTAGACTTAAGCTATTATACTGATTTTTCTTCAATATCGGATGAATGAATGAATATATAAGTAATAGCTGCAGGTGTAATCATTTTTGAATTCAACAATTTAACCACTTACACAAGCTAGTAAGAGACATCTAAAGTAAAATCCTATTTGATGAATGCTCTCACCAAACCTGTTAAACTCCTCAATTAAGATTAATTACAATTTTATTTCCTAGCATAATTGACAGAGATACTCACTAATGATAGATAATATCGTATATTATACGGTTACTTAGTCAATAGAACGACTTGAAACTCACACAACTACTCTTATTAGGCTAATAACTGAAAATGCAATAAGAAAGAGCGAATAAGAACTTCAAGTTTTTTGTGATGTGATTCAATTTGTATCATTAATTGGTGACCTTTAAAAAACTCACTCATTTTAATTAACTGATTCTGACAACATTGTCAATCTTATCATACTCGTTCTTCTTCTGAAAATTATACTGGGATTCCCATATATCCAGGGATTGTGCGACGGAAAGAACATGCAGTAAATACTTAAGTCTTTATAAAGCCAATTAGTCAATCTTGCTACTCTCACGAAAATCAACTTGCGACGTTAAAAATGACAGTTGAAATATCTGTAAGAAAGCTTCTCTTGTATTGTCATAAATAATAGCTCTAACCACCAAGCCTTGCTAGTAGTGTAACAACAATGAGTAATAAAATATGATTATGCGTTAAAAAGACTCATCATGGAGAATATTTATAAAACAATTCAACCCTAATATCGATTCTGAATAAATAAAAGCGAAGAGAATAAATAACCTCCTATAATAGCTCAGATTCAGCTAACACTGACAATAACTCAACATTATTCCAGTTCTCTAGTACGATCAATCCTAATGGAAGTATAGTCATATTCTTCCCGTGACAGGATGCAATTTGAGGACTTTAGTGGATTTTGTTAGGGAGTAAGTGCAGTCTGCAGTCTGCAAACATTTACCCATAGTATCTCGTACCGCCAGCTTAGTTTCAATAGGATTAAAATGACCTGACCTCCTTAAAGCACATCTTTTTCCTTCAGCATTTACCCTTTTTGCCCTCAACATGGGACAGCTGTTAGTCGTACAAAAGTGGATTGACCTATTTACTGTGGATGCTGTTAGAGCTATTCCATGATATTTTCCTTATCTAAATTTATAAATATCACTCATTCTACAAATTCGGGTGAGAACAGTAATGTATTGACAACGGAGTGAAATTATCATAAAACGACAATGTTTCAATGTCAACAGCTCTCATAAATAAAAAAAATGGAAAACATAGTTAACATGTCATTATTGACTTCTTAGTCCTGAGTGAGGCGTTTGGAGAGTTGTAACATCTTATAAGACTACTTTTTTTATACTATTATCTACACTGACTATACATTTTTATAGCTGTACAATAGCTATATCACTATGAACATGATTTTCTACATAGAGTTGTAGATGAATATCTCAATTCTTAATCCTTTACGATCAGAAATGTTGTGTGTCCATATAGTCGAGGTAATAACAGTTGACATTTGTAAGTGTTGACTGTTAACTGTTAACATTTTTTAACTGTCGATATTTGTTGACTGTTGACATTTTTTGACCTCTGGTGTCGCCTTAATAGGGTTCGGACAGGGCATGGCTGTTGTGGAGTTTCCCTAACAAGATGGGACAAGAGGCCCAGTGCAGAATGTGACTGGCTAGCCGAGACAACTGCGAGTGGCGAGCACATAGCTTTCAGCTGCTGCCGCCGAGCTCATGCTGGTCAGCCTCAGGCTTTTATTTCTGTCACACCAGAAGTAGTGAACTGGCTGGATGGATTTTGACTATTCACAAACGTGTGTAATTTTTATTTTAATCTGTTAACTCTTAAACCAAATCTTGTATTGATCTGACAAATATTTTCTGTTTCATATTAATTTATGAATATGTATATACCTATATTTTTTAGTGTTGTTTTTCACTCTTCATTACAATAATAATAATAATAATAATAATAATAATAATAATATAATAATAATAATAATATAATAATAATAATAATAATAATAATAATAATAATAATAATATAATAATAATAATAATTTCAATTTCAATTTCAATTTATTTCATTTAAAGTTACATAGTATCATATACATACAGTGTTTTGTTGCTCCTCTAGCTTAGAGCTAATTGAGGAGTATTCAAATTTCATACTACATCATAATAGTTATACATTCCATAATAACACTACAAATGAAAATTTTTGTAAAGTGTTCAATAAACTAAATTGAAAGTCTATTATAGTTTCTATCTGGGATTTGATATTAAAGTTCTAATTTCTACCACTTGAATCACAACATTAGTCACTCTATATTCTACTAAATCGGTGATCAACCTTGCAGACATTATTGTCTCTTGCATTTAGGTGGCTGTGAGCAGCTGACTAGCTGAACCAACATGCACATCAACAATAATTACAATAGAGAGAAAATTACAATGTGTAAAATGTCCAAAGTATAATAATAATAATATAATAATAATAATAATAATAATATTTTTTTATTTATTCAAATTTTTCTCACATTACATAATATGATAGTTTACATTAGAGTGATCATAAAATAATAACATCTTATATTTTATCACATATGTCGTGAGAATGTATTTAGTATTTAGATCTCCATAATATAATAATAAGAATTATAAATAACTGTACAAACTGAAAGAATTAATTTAGATCTCCTATTATTATTAAGATTTTGTGGCTACCCCATGAAGCTAATTTTAGCTTATATTGGGGTGTTGTTTTAATACATTATTTATCAGACTTGCAAGAGGTCCATAAACATAATATAATTCCTTCTTCTTCTTGTATTTATTGATAAATATTTTTTATGATGTTTACATTTTTATGTTAAATTGAGTTATATGTTGATCTTCTATTCTTCTATTGATTTGTTATGAAATAGCTCTTTATTTCTCTTTTAACTTCCGCGTATGTGTTGAGGCTCTTGAGGTGATTGGGGATGATGTTGAGAATGTTCGGTACAAGGTATTCCGGTACAGCCTTTCCCATTTCTGTATAAAAGTCTGGTGTTCTATAGTGCAAGTGTCTTGTATTGTATCTATTTTCATTGGTCTGTCTATAATTATTTTCGAAGTAGTATTTCTGTAGTATTATGAATTTGTACAAGTTTTTGAAGTTGAGTATCTGTATTGCATTTGTGTCTAGATTCTGGAAAAAATGTCTTCTTATTCTGTCAGTCAGTTGAACCACTTGATTCAAGATATAATTCGGAGCATGTCCATAAACGGTTATTCCATATCTTACTTGAGATTCCACTAGGCTAAGGTATACTGTACGTTTTGCTTTCATTGGTAGCAGATATTTTAGTTGGAAGCATCTATGTGCTATATACCTCAGTTTTTCAGCCAACACTTGTGAGTGAGTAAACCACTTCATATTCGAATCGAAATGCATTCCTAGGTACTTCACTGTGTCTGAGTGTTTGATTTTGTTGCAGGTACACGGGTTGTTAGTTTTAAAACATTCGTATTTGTGGCTAGTTACTCTACTGTTTGGATCGATGTTCAGTTTTGGGTTATAGAATACTATTGTTTTAGTCTTTGCACTGTTTATAATATGTATATAATTGTTATGAAAGTATTTTGTAATTTTGTTTATATCTCTCTGTATTTTTTCGGCTGCAACTGATTAGTTTTTATGTGTAGATAAGATTATTGTATCATCTGCATAGTTGTAGACCTCCCCTTTGAAATCACAGTTTTCAGGTCACTGATATACAGGATTGAAGAGCAAAGGTGATAGTGGTGAGCCTTGAATGACCCCAAAAGATTGCGATTTTGGAGTACTAATGCTCTTCCCAATTTGAACAATTGTTTCCCTGTTACTAGAATAACTCTTGAATCCCACATACTCCCATTATATTCAATTTCTTGAGGAGTATTTCATGTTGGATCGTATCGAATGCTTTGCTGAGGTCCAGTAGCACTGCCAAGGTCAAGCTTCTTCTATCTATATTCTTATTGACTGAGTATGACACTTTCTCCAGTAATTGGGTTGTGGACTTATCAGGAACTAAATATTTTCATTAGAATTGAGATTGCACCTATTGGTCTGTAATTTTGAATATCTTTTTTTTGTCCGTTTTTATAAATAGATTTGAGAAGGGTTGTTTTCATTTTCGTTGGGATTTTTCCTGTTTCAATTAATGTGTTGTATAAGTGAAGGAGAATTCTTTTTAGGTATTCAAAATGGTCTCTTATATGTTTTGCTTTGATATTATCAATTTCTGGAGAGGCAGTACTATTTAATTTTTTCACCATAGTGTGTAATTTATTCATCTGTATTGTTTTTATTATGGTATGTGGTTCGTTTCTCAAGTTCATCAGTTGCAGTCGTTGGCATGTACAGCTCATCTGTTGATATGTTTCTGTTAATTTCTTCTATCTTGGTTTTAAAATGTTCTTTGAAGCCATTGCATGATTTATTGAGATCTTCTTCTTCCCCGATTTTAAAATTTTCCCTTATTATTGACTGGATTGGTTTCTTCCTTACATTGAGTAACTCGTTAACTGCATTCCATGTTTTCTTGGCATCTCCGACATGATATTTGACTTTATTGTAGTAGTGGTTACGCTTTTCTCTATGTATTCGTTAGTTAGATTGTTTCTGTGTTTTTTATATTCATTCTTCATTTTTTTATTATTTGGTTGTCTTTCTAATCTGTTCCACAATACATCTTTCAGTTTGATTCGGTCTTTAATGTGTTCGGTTATTCATGGCTGGGTTTTTTCATCTCTCTTATTGCGAATTTTTTATCGTAGCTTTTGCATAAATATTTTTAAATTTTTGAACAATTGAGTCATATATCTTTGTTGGATCGTTTGATGTTAAATGATAATTCCAGTTAGTATTCCTAATCATATTTCCTGCAAGCCTATCCGAGATAATCTCTATTTTTTCATCTGTCACTGATGTTTCTGTTCCAATTCCATTCAGCTTGAAACCAATCATATAATGATCTGCTATTTTTGTTTTAATAATCATTGTCTCTATCTGATTTTGGTTTATTCTGGAATTGATGTGGTCTATGCATGAAGACGTTATATGATCAGTATACAGTTCTTCTCTGTTTGGTTCTTTTATTCCATTTTGCAGACCAGCTGTATACAATATAATATTAAGATAGCTTTCTGATTGTGGATTGATGTTTCACTCCAAGATATCAATGTTCATATCTCCCATGACTATAAGATTCTTTTTGTTATTCACATGTCCAGTTTGCAGCCAATTCTCTATTTGCTCATTGAATTGGTTAATACTTTTTGAAGGTGGCCTGTAGAATACTGCAATCAAATTGACAATTCAAATAGGAGTGACTCACTAGCAGGAAAATCGTAATCTATTATCTTTATATTCAATTCTTTCATATAATATATTAGTATGCCTCCGCCAGCTCTTTCTTCTCTGCAGTAGCTCAAATGATTATAATTTGGAATATCATATGACTCTATTTCGTTCTCTTTTAGATTGGTCTCAATCAAGATAAGTAATTTTATTCTATCTAATGTATTCCACATGACTGCTAATAGTGTGTCCCAATGTTTTTTTATGCTTCTAATATTGATCATGATACATTCAAATGTGTTTTTCTCTATCATAATATTTTTGTAAAGTCTTGCAAATTATTGTACGTTTTAGTTCGTATTTGTTCTATGTCAAATAACTGATCCATAATTGAATTAGTAGGATGGTGGTAATTTTAAATTTTATAATTTATTGCTTTAATAATTAGTTTGGTATGTAGGGTAAAGTTTGATTGATTTTGGGTTTTTGTGCGTGTTGTGACCTCTGTTTTATCCTTTATTTTTTTTTATTCTGTTTGTGCAAAACCTCAAAGAAGGTGAGAGTATGATAATTCATTTTCAAAGTTAATGGAGTACTCTCAAAATTGTCTTATCTGTGTAGGCCTGCCCGTATCGTTATTGATAAGGAAGTTTTATCTCTACTGCAAAGGGAACACTCGTTGCTTTTCTGTTAGTTTAATTCATTTCACCTTTCTGTAAACAACGTTAATTTATCCATAAAGTTGTGTGCCTGATATTAGAATATATTGTTATTTGATTTGAATACCTAATTTTTTGTTGCTCATGCTATAATTTAATAGTGAAGTGATAAAATTTTGATTGAAATTAAAGTTCATGTGTTTAGTTTATCTTAAAAGTTCAATCTGTCAAATATTCTGGTTGCCTATCTGTCCATTCTCTGACTTTTTTTCAATTTTGGGTATTCAGTCAGTCTACAAAACAGTGCACACAACTTAATTGGATTTATATATATATATATATATATATATATATATATATATATATTTTTTTAGTTTAAAGATGACATAATAAAGAAATAAATCAAGATTCATAATAATACCTGTTATCCTTACCTCTCACACTTCAAATGTTCATTGTGGATATGATATATTGTCTTTGTTTTATGTGTAAGTACTGTATTCATATATTGTCTTTTTATTCATCACTACTGATTTTACACTTGATGTTTCGTAATATTGTCCTTTGAATGTACACATATCTTATCATCGTTTGTCGATTTCTTGATGAATATTCTTCCATTTCTGCTCCATATGTACTTGTAACCTTGTTGTATCGCATATTGTTTTATCTCCCAGAACAGTTTTTTGAATTCCCTTGATTGATTTTCGGCCAGGTAGATCCTTTCTCTGTTGTTGATACCTAGGATATCTTCGTTGGTGATTTCCATTTTTCTCTTTTGTAGAATGATATGCTTTTCATTTTTAGTTTTCATTTTCTCTATAATGTTTGTGTCCTTCGTTTTATCATTTTTCACTGGTAGCCTGTAGATTGATTCAATGTCATAGGACGATACATTTGGAATGTTTAGCTTTTTTGTAATAGTATCAAATATGCTATTGAGATTCTCATTTGGTAATTTCTTGACACCCACAATTTCAATATTCTTCTCTAGCGGATGATTTTCCAAATCAAGTATCCTTTTCTCCAGTGATTCTATCTTTTTATCCTTTTCCTCATTCATTCTCTCTAATTTATCCACTTTTTCCTTGTACTGCTTCATCTCCTCAGTGATGCCGGTAATGGATGATGTTAAATTTTCTATTTTTTTGTTAATTTCTGGCATTAACTCTAGTCGATTGTTGATTCGATTGAGAATGCTTTGGATATCCGTGTTTTCCTTAGGATCAAAGGTGAAGAGGTAGAATCACTCCTTGCTTTCATCTTTATTCTACATGTTGGACACCACCAATCAGCTTTCTTTTGATTTGACATATTCCTATGTGTTGATTCCCTCAGTCCCGAGCATTCAAAGTGCATTTGTTAGTTGCATCCATTACAGTTCACTGAATCGCCTTCGGATGGTAGTACTTCTTCACATCTCGTACATTTTTTCATGGTTGAATTTTTCAATTATTTTCCTTGCTCACAACGACTAACGTAAACCCACCTGAAGATTTTAGCAGTTCATGAAGGTAGTCGTTTCTTGTTTGAAAGTTCCGATCCTTCCTATTTCTAGGTTATGATGTGTCTGTTATTTTGATTTTGTTGTTATGTCAAACTGGTCACAGTTTAAGTCCAATTTTTTTCACTACACTTTTTAACACCGTAGAGAATGTTTGATATATCACTTCACACTCATTTACTACTTTTATTTTAAAAATAACACGAAATTTTAGAGCTAAGTTGAAGAGACTGCTAGTTTTATCCAATGCCACCTGAATCATAATAATAATAATAATAATAATAATAATAATAATAATAATAATAATATAATAATAATAATAATAATATAATAATAATAATAATAAAATAATAATAATAATAATAATAATATAATAATAAATAATAATAATAATAAAAAAAAAAATAATAATAATAATAATAATAATAATGATAATAATAATAATAATAATAATAATAATAATAATAATAATAATAATAATAATAATGATAAAAAATATGTGTAATGAACAAATCGATAGCCTCCGAAAATACTTCTATGCCAAAGCACAATCAATACCTGTTTATTTGACAGAGGCTGGCTCAAACAGCACTCTGGTTTGTGGACTGTATCAATTACATCGAGAACTTTTGGGTTGTCTGGCGTCGGGTAGCAAGTTGAACAATTAAAATGGCTAAGTGCACAATAACATAGGCCTACCTTCATGTCCAAATCCTCCTTGCTTCCAGGATCCCGGGTCCAGATCACGATACGAGACAAGACGACACTTGTAATAAATCACAATAAATAATCAATAGATCACTTTGCAAAAATTGACATTACGAGAAGTGAGCTGTTCAATTGGCTGTCAATTGGCAACTGGCGCGATTATGCTATACGCATCACCCTTTAATTGCCCCCTCCACCACACAACGCCAGACAATAAAGGGGAAGATTCATATAACATCCGAACAATACTCCTCTATTCAGCAATAACTCACCTACCAACATCTGGCACAACCCCACTGAAATTGAACAATCCAGATTTACAACCGCAAATCAACAACAATACAATTGAGAAAAAGAAAACTAGTTGGAAACAGAAAACTCTACATGGTAAGCACATCAACCACCTATTACAGCCCCACATCGACCAAAAAGCATCAAACACCTGGCAAGGTAACATTTTCATTGAGACAGAAGGATTCATGACAGCTATACAGGACCAAATAATCAACACTAGGAATTACAAAAAATATTTTGAAGGACCCAATAACTCAGACCAACACATGTAGACTATGCAATAGAACAACAGAAACAATAGACCATATTACAAGTGGATGTTCAGTACTAGCGCCAACTGATTACACAAGGAGACATGACAACGTGTGTGAAATACTACATCAGGAGCTGGCACTGAAGTACACACTAGTCAACAAACATACCCCCTACTACAAATACCAGCCGAGCAATGTCCTTGAGAACAGTGAAGTCAAAATCTACTGGAACAGAGATATAATCACCGATAGAACTGTCCCACACAATAGACCAGATATAACAGAAATGGAACACACCTACCTAATTGATGCCACAATTCCCAACACCGGCAACATTCAAAAGAAAACAACCGAGAAATAGCAAAATATCAACTCCTGTGTGACGAAATAAAGCAGATGTGGCATCAGGAGCGAGTCTACATAGTTCCCATTGTAATATCATCAACAGCCGTAATTCCAAAATCACTTCACAAATTCATAGAGCAACTGAATCCTTCACCCGACCTGTACACTCAACTACAGAAATCAGTTGTTTTAGACACCTGTTCAATAACAAGAAGGGTCCTGAACATCATGGAAAACAACAGTGAGGAAAACTATTACACAACACCATCATACCAACAAAGTGGAAAATAGTGGGACAAACAACTGCGACCAATTCTTGTATAATATGAACTTTAATAATACATTGATATTGTCAATAGTCAACAAATTACAACTGTAAATAAATAAGTATAATTTTATTGCCGCTCAACATTACAATAGTTATGGACAACGTCAGAAATTATTGTTTAGCAAACATAGTCAACCTATATTATAACATGGAGGGTTAATGTAAGAACACCAGTCAAAATAGCATACACGTAAAATATTACATAGAAGAAATAACATGAATACTAGAAATAATAGTATAAACTAGTTCATCTTAAAGAATAATTTGTTGAAATTCGAAAAACTCTTTCACATTATTAAAAGGATTTCTAATTAACCAGCTATGTAGCCTATTTCTGAATAATTGAAATGGAGCTTCTATCCACTCATGTGGTAATTTATTAAACATTCTCATTCCAACAACTTCATAGCTATCCTGAGATTTAGTCAGCCTTCAGAAAGGTCAGCCTTCAGTCAGCCTTCTATATTTCCGTTACTCCTAGTGTTGTGGGAATGTATATTTCCCCTTAGCAGATTATTAGGCGAGTTATTTTTCGTATATAGGAGACAAGTAAAAATATACAGGTTTATTAGTGTCAGCATACCTATTTGAGTGAATAACGGTTACAATGAGCCAATCTTTCAGAATTTGTGATTATTCTTATAACTTTTTTTTGAATTATCAATATATCTTGAACATGTGGACTATTCCCCCAGAGTAAAAGCCCATACGCGATTATACTCTGGAAAAAAGCAAAGTATGCTGATCTGACATAAGACGTGGGGACATAGCCTATCAAATTTCTCAGCAAGTATACCACTCTGGATAATTTGGAAGTAATATAATTATTTCATGTGAGGCTCCCATGAAAGTTTGTTGTCAATAAAAACACCTAGAAATTTGACATTATCCAAACGGCTCTCCATAGGTAAACTCTTCAAGCTAGAAATATTTTCTTGAGTTTTATCCTTATTGAGTGAAAAACCATTGGCTCTGAACCATTTTGAAGCCTCAGACAAACTGTTCTTAGCTTCATTCTGGAGGATTTCGAAATTTGAGCTTACATTAAAAAAAGTTGTATCTCCCGCATAAATATAGTATCAGCATTGATTGTACATAGTGGCAGATCATTAATCATCAATATGAACAATAATGGTCCCAAGATCGATCCCTGCGGAACCCCACTTTTTATCTCATTAACTTGAGATTTTTCCTTTCCTATGCAAACAATTTGTTTTCGGTCACTGAGGAAAGAGGCGAAAATGTTATTGAATTTGCTACCAACAATGCCATAATGAACCAGTTTACTCAGAAGCACATCGCGATCCACGCAATCGAATCCTTTACTGAGATCGCAAAATGTGGCCAGAGCATATTTTTTATCCTCATAAGCCCTAAGTACCTTTTTAATCATGGAGTCAATAGCATTGATGGTAGACTTGTTCTTTCTGAATCTAAATTGTACATCTGACAGTATGCTATGTTTACTCACGTAATCACACAATTGAAGATGGATGATAGTTTCTAAAACTTTTGATAGGATCAGTGTGAGAGATATTGGGCGGTAACTTGATAGACACTCTTTCTCACCCTTCTTATAGATGGGCACCACTCTAGTTTTAGCATTTCCGGAAATACCCCTTCTATCAAACATTATAAATACAATAGGTAAGAGGAATTATTATACAATTTATAATTTGTTTGAGTGTACTCTTTCATTTCTTCTCCCTTTTCGGATTTTGTCCACTTTATTTCAACATTATCCTGTCTATCATCATCTAACTCTTCCAAATTTCGTTTCTCCCTTTCACAAACATCTTATCCAATTTCCTTTTTCGGTATGGGTCTTCCCATTGGTTTGATTTCATGTGGACTATGAATCACTTTTAACTCTTTCCTTTAATTACTGTTGATCGGTAAATAACTGTTGAAGGCTATACCTTGCTCACCTGGAACTTCTTCTAAATTATTTCCCAATTCTTCTTCTCGAATCATGGAAACATTTTCTCCGACATTAGTTTTACCTTCAAGATATCCCGATATCTCCCTCGTATTTGTTTCCTTGGATGGTAATTCTACAATGTATCTACCAGTATTCAAACGACAAACAGTTGATTTGTATATCTCCTCATAGGCCATTTCACTTTCCAATAATTTTTTTGTCCTCGGTGGCTCTTCTACGACCCAGAATCGCTACAGTTTCTAGGGCAGATGGTGTACCATCAGCTACTATTTTGTTGACTCCCGACGCGGTAATTTTTAATGAAGGGGAGTTCGATATTTCAAATTCTCAGTTAGTAATTTCATCTGTCACTTCCAGTTTAGTATCAGATAATCCATAGATTGGCAAACTATGTGTTTTCTGTACCAATAAACCCAGTTTTTTCATGCATCGCCTTGTAATGAATGACGGTGCTTGCACTATCTAATAATACTTTGACCTTATGATAATTGCCTTGATTACCTTGAACTCCCAATTTAACAGTTGGTAACAATACTAAGGAACTATTTACATTCGAAAATACCTTCTTAGCTGAGTCAGTAACAAATGTTTGGTGGCTTTAATCAGGGACGTCGTGCACGTCTACCCTGCTCATTTGTTTATTACCGGCCAATATGTTGGTGTTTTCAACAGGCGGCTGTCTCGGCTCTAAATGGAGGAGCGAATGATGATGCGAATTACAGTGACTGCACGGCTTCCTTCTTCTACAATCTCTAATAAAGTGCCCTGCCAATAAACAGCATATACATAGTTTCCATTCTTTTACACGTTTCAATCTATCAGATGATTTGAGATTCAAGAACACTTCACAATTTTCCAGTTCATGAGAATTATTACATTCAATACATTTCAGCTCGTCCAATTTTGATTTAACAATCATAACTGAAGCTTTTTAATTTCCCATAGTGGGTTTCGATTTCCCAAACTGCTCATGTGAGGAGGCTTCTGACGATGTGGATGATCCCAATAAATCAGTGGATTTAGTAGCCTCTAAAATAACAGCTTCATCATTCAAAAATATTTGGAAGTTTTTCAAATCGGATACTGTTCCATTTCTTAGCAGTCTCTGCCACTTCTCTCTCAATTCCTCAGTCAGTTTTTTACATAAGACAAATAATAACGGAATCGACCAGTCATTAACTGCATGACCAATTGGTTTTAGTGCTGCAATATACTCAGCTAAATGAGTGATGAATTTTCGTAGCAAGTCTGGTTGCTTATTAACTGCTGGCATATCAAAAATTGCTTGCAAGTATGCGTCAGTCAGCTTGTAAGAGTCATTGTAGCGATTCAATAATAATTTCCATGCCTCAGCATAATGATCACTTGTCAATGGGACTACAGAAATGACTGACAGTGCATCGCCTCTCAGTACAGACCGAAGATACACATGTTTTTGTAAGTCAGCAATTTGACCATTATTATGAACCGTGGCTTCGAATCTTTAAATTGACTCCAAATTTTCAAATCGCTGTCAAAAGTCATTAAAGGAAGCTTAGGTAGGGCAACTGATGAGATATTTCCAGTTGTAGGTGAAGAAGCTACATTGGAAGAACTAATATTCAATTTTAAATTCTATTTTCGAGAATAGCCCTGACATTGGAATGAAACTCATCAAATTGACTCATCAAATTTGCAAGCTCACTTGTTTCCAATCGAGGATTTTGTTTGTTATAGTAGCTCTGCATCTTATCTATTATATCATTGAACTCCACCTGGTGGTGATCAATATGCTCACCCATAACTTTCAATAAATTCTTCATTTTTTTATTTTTCAGATCCTTTTCGACAGCTTCGGCAATTTCATTAATCTGTTTTATTTTACGAATTAATGCATCTCTTTGAAACGTCAAGTCTTCGATAACACCCATAGTGAGGCGATAACAGTGAGCGCTCGTCGAGAGAGAGAGTGAGACAAAGAACCAAACAAGAATAAGAGGGAAAACACGAGAGCAGGCGACACAATGGAACAAACAATGTCTGGCTTATCCAATCATACAAGCCTAGCCAGCACTTCAACGTATGCTCGGTAGAGAATGATCGGTTACGAGGCTAATAATACCATATCGATACTCATTGGAACAAACAATAACTGCTATTAATAACGAAGTAACAACAATAATCAATGCAAATAACTGCAAGTATCCTTTGAAAAGAGTAACAGTTCCATATACTGTTACAGCTAGACGATGTATAAGTCTTTCTCTACTTATTGACACGAACTTGCCAGTCCAGCCTTGTGGCGCCAATGCAACAATCTTACACAATAACATAGGCCTACCTTCATGTCCAAATCCTCCTTGCTTCCAGGATCCCGGGTCCAGATCACGATACGAGACAAGATGACACTTGTAATAAATCACAATAAATAATCAATAGATCACTTTGCAAAAATTGACATTACGAGAAGTGAGCTGTTCAATTGGCTGTCAATTGGCAACTGGCGCGATTATGCTATACGCATCACCCTTTAATTGCCCCCTCCACCACACAACGCCAGACAATAAAGGGGAAGATTCATATAACATCTGAACAATACCCCTCTATTCAGCAATAACTCACCTACCAACATCTGGCACAACCCCACTGAAATTGAACAATCCAGATTTACAACCGCAAATCAACAACAATACAATTGAGAAAAAGAAAACTAGTTGGAAACAGAAAACCCTACATGGTAAGCACATAAACCACCTATTACAGCCCCACATCGACCAAAAAGCATCAAACACCTGGCAAGGTAACATTTTCATTGAGACAGAAGGATTCATGACAGCTATACAGGACCAAATAATCAACACTAGGAATTACAAAAAATATATTTTGAAGGACCCAATAACTCAGACCAACACATGTAGACTATGCAATAGAACAACAGAAACAATAGACCATATTACAAGTGGATGTTCAGTACTAGCGCCAACTGATTACACAAGGAGACATGACAACGTGTGTGAAATACTACATCAGGAGCTGGCACTGAAGTACAAACTAGTCAACAAACATACCCCCTACTACAAATACCAGCCGAGCAATGTCCTTGAGAACAGTGAAGTCAAAATCTACTGGAACAGAGATATAATCACCGATAGAACTGTCCCACACAATAGACCAGATATCACAGAAATGGAACACACCTACCTAATTGATGCCACAATTCCCAACACCGGCAACATTCAAAAGAAAACAACCGAGAAATAGCAAAATATCAACTCCTGTGTGACGAAATAAAGCAGATGTGGCATCAGGAGCGAGTCTACATAGTTCCCATTGTAATATCATCAACAGCCGTAATTCCAAAATCACTTCACAAATTCATAGAGCAACTGAATCCTTCACCCGACCTGTACACTCAACTACAGAAATCAGTTGTTTTAGACACCTGTTCAATAACAAGAAGGGTCCTGAACATCACGGAAAACAACAGTGAGGAAAACTAGTGACTATTACACAACACCATCATACCAACAAAGTGAAAAATAGTGGGACAAACAACTGCGACCAATACTTGTATAATATGAACTTTAATAATACATTGATATTGTTAATAGTCAACAAATTACAACTGTAAATAAATAAGTATAATTTTATTGCCGCTCAACATTACAATAGTTATGGACAACGTCAGAATTATTGTTTAGCAAACATAGTCAACCTATATTATAACATGGAGGGTTAATGTAAGAACACCAGTCAAAATAGCATACACGTAAAATATTACATAGAAGAAATAACATGAATACTAGAAATAATAGTATAAACTAGTTCATCTTAAAGAATAATTTGTTGAAATTCGAAAAACTCTTTCACATTATTAAAAGGATTTCTAATTAACCAGCTATGTAGCCTATTTCTGAATAATTGAAATGGAGCTTCTATCCACTCATGTGGTAATTTATTAAACATTCTCATTCCAACAACTTCATAGCTATCCTGAGATTTAGTCAGCCTTCAGAAAGGTCAGCCTTCAGTCAGCCTTCTATATTTCCGTTACTCCTAGTGTTGTGGGAATGTATATTTCCCCTTAGCAGATTATTAGGCGAGTTATTTTTCGTATATAGGAGACAAGTAAAAATATACAGGTTTATTAGTGTCAGTATACCTATTTGAGTGAATAACGGTTACAATGAGCCAATCTTTCAGAATTTGTGATTATTCTTATAACTTTTTTTTGAATTATCAATATATCTTGAACATGTGGACTATTCCCCCAGAGTAAAAGCCCATACGCGATTATACTCTGGAAAAAAGCAAAGTATGCTGATCTGACATAAGACGTGGGGACATAGCCTATCAAATTTCTCAGCAAGTATACCACTCTGGATAATTTGGAAGTAATATAATTATTTCATGTGAGGCTCCCATGAAAGTTTGCTGTCAATAAAAACACCTAGAAATTTGACATTATCCAAACGGCTCTCCATAGGTAAACTCTTCAAGCTAGAAATATTTTCTTGAGTTTTATCCTTATTGAGTGAAAAACCATTGGCTCTGAACCACTTTGAAGCCTCAGACAAACTGTTCTTAGCTTCATTCTGGAGGATTTCGAAATTTGAGCTTACATTGAAAAAAGTTGTATCTTCCGCATAAATATAGTATCAGCATTGCTTGTACAGAGTGGCAGATCATTAATCATCAATATGAACAATAATGGTCCCAAGATCGATCCCTGCGGAACCCCACTTTTTATCTCATTAACTTGAGATTTTTCCTTTCCTATGCAAACAATTTGTTTTCGGTCACTGAGGAAAGAGGCGAAAATGTTATTGAATTTGCTACCAACAATGCCATAATGAACCAGTTTACTCAGAAGCACATCGCGATCCACGCAATCGAATCCTTTACTGAGATCGCAAAATGTGGCCAGAGCATATTTTTTATCCTCATAAGCCCTAAGTACCTTTTTAATCATGGAGTCAATAGCATTGATGGTAGACTTGTTCTTTCTGAATCTAAATTGTACATCTGACAGTATGCTATGTTTACTCACGTAATCACACAATTGAAGATGGATGATAGTTTCTAAAACTTTTGATAGGATCGGTGTGAGAGATATTGGGCGGTAACTTGATAGACACTCTTTCTCACCCTTCTTATAGATGGGCACCACTCTAGTTTTAGCATTTCCGGAAATACCCCTTCTATCAAACATTATAAATACAATAGGTAAGAGGAATTATTATACAATTTATAATTTTTTTGAGCATATTACTTGAAAAGTCATAAATATCTATGCTATCGGAAGATTTCAAACTTTTAACGATATTCGAAACAAGCTCCGGTGTTACTTCAGTGAAAGAAAACTTATCCCTTAGTGGTTCATTCCTACTATGCAAAGTTATCAGCTCTATTGCCGTTTCAGAAGGTCTTACAATACTGTCACAGATCTCATTCACAGATTGAACACAAATATTATTGAAAACATCTGGAGATATTTTCACAGGCTCCTTCTGTTCGCTTTTTGCAACTGAATTGATCACCAACGAATTGAAAGACCAACCATCTGGTTGTGAAGAAGCATACCAGCAGAATAATGATAATAATAATTTTTTTTATTCAAATTTCTCTCACATTACATGAATGATAGGTTTTACGAATTGAATTAATCATTATACATATATCATCTTATATCTATCATACATGAAGTGAGAGTCTATTAAAATTTCCTATTATAATTTTGAATTTTGTGGCTACCCCTTGAAGCTAATTTTAGCTTATATTGGGGCATTGTACATACTCAGAGATATTTTTGCAAGATTTAAATTTATAGATGGAAATGTTTTAGGAAATACAAATTTGTAGATGCGTTCATTTCGTGGTAATAATGTAAGAATGATATTTTTATCTATTGAATTGTGGAGGAGTAATTTTTTATTCCTATTTTTACTTGTCTGTAAGTGTCTAGATGTTGTAGATGATTCGGTAGACTATTGAGAATGCATGGTACAAAATATTCTGGTACAGCTTTTCCTATTTCAGTAAGGTATTCTGTTGTTCTATATTGTGTGTGTCTGGTGTTGTATCTGTTTCCATTGGTAGCCTACGTCGATAAGCATTTTCAAAATAGTATTTCAGCAGTATTATATAATTGTACAGGTTTCTGAATGAGAGCAATTCTAAAGTGTTTGTATCCACTCCTTGGAAAAATATCCTTTTGATTCTGTTAATTAGCTGACTTACTGGGTTCAATATATAATTGGGTGCATGTCCATAGACAGTTAGACCATATCGTATTTGAGATTCAATCAAGCTGAAGTAGACTGTTCGTTTTGTTTTCAGAGGCAGTAATTCTCTCATTTGGTAACACCTATGTGCTATGTACCTCAGTTTTTTCGCCAGCATCTGGGAATGGGTGTGCCACTTCATGTTTGAGTCAAAATTCAGTCCAAGATATTCAACTGTATCTGAGTGTTTAATTTTCTTACAGTTACATGGATTTAAAGTGGTGAAGCATTATGACTTTTAACTCTATTGTTTGGGTCAAGGATGTTTATACTCATTTTTGGGTTTTTAAATACTATTGTTTTTGTCTTTGTACTGTTGATATGTATATAGTTGTTGTGGAAGTATTTTGTTATTGTGTTAAGATCTTTTTGTAAATTTTCAGCTGCAGTTGTTAAACTTTTACTTGCATAATGGTATCATCCGCATAGTTGTATACTTCTCCCTTGAAGTTGCAGTTTTTAAGATCACTTATATATAAGTTGAAGAGTAGTGGGGATAGAGGGGAACCCTGAATGACTCCAAATGGTTGGGTTTTTGGTTTACTAACATTGTTTCCAATTTTCACCATTGTTTCTCTGTCACTGAAATAATTCCTCAATAACTCTAGATCCATTCCCAATACTCCCATCTTGCTTAACTTCTCTATCAGTATTTCATGCTGGATAGCATCAAATGCTTTGCTTAGGTCCAGTAGTACTGCGAGGGAGTACTCGCAGTACTACTGGACTAATAATAATAATAATAATAATAATAATAATAATAATAATAATAACAGGTAGAGTTACCAACCACTTTGCTCGAAAGACGTGATTATTGAATTTAGTGTATTATTGAGCTCCACTTCAAATCTGAAACTTTTCAATTATTTCAATAAATTCAATAACACTTAGCTCTAGATTATTTCAAGAGAATATAACAAAGAAGACATTTTTTGCTTATTAATATAATCGATTTTATATTTGAATATCGGTTTACCCTATGTATGTTACATGTGGAATGTTCGACTGTCATAGTGACTTCAACATGACTTGGAAATTTCACCAGAGGTTACGGGAACATTTTGTGCCTCATCTTGAAGACTTTCATGAACAGCCATCTCTTATCTCCTCTTTATCAACAGATCTTCATCGAAAGTGAGGCTGAAGCTATAGCAAAGCTATGGAGATGAGATGATATGAGTAGAAACGGCACTATTCAGCTAACTCGATCTTTCAGCCAATGTGGAGTTCGCCGAAATTCTGTTTCATGATTCTCTGTCAAGTTCCTAACTGCTTTTCTGTCACTTTCCCTCTTCGCAGGCGTAATACAGGGCTATTGAATTCGTTCTAATCTCGTTCTATCTTCATTTTCTTTGTCTCAATTCGTTGTTGTTGGAGGAGAAGCGCTCTGCTTCGTGAATAATGCATGACACTTGGTGCGGAGTTTGCCGGCAACAAAGACTCAAGTTTACATTTTCACATGAACTTGACTCGACGACGCGAATAAGTAACGTACTGTCTGTCGCTTTGCACTTACGCCAACCTCACTTGTTTGTCGTCGTTGTGCCAATCTTTAAATAACTTCAGTTCAAACTTACTTACAAAATTTATTGTGTTGCTTTACAACTGAGAATTCCTCTAATCAAGCCCATTTGAAGCTCAATTGGATTATTAAATAAATTTACTTTGAAGTTACATTCTTTGTGTAGGTCTAGGAACTTTGAACTCCTTGTTACTGAGCCAATATTAATCTTATTATTATTCCCAATTCATCAATCGATTCGAAAATTCGACTGAGTCATTGTCAATATTGTAGAACCGTTCCATAATTGAATAAGAACACAAATATGTTGTCAAATTCAGTTTTATTCGGTACACGACCATGGTTTCGTGACCACACCGGTCACATTTTCAAGTTGACTGTGTGACAGTCAACAGAGGATTCAGAGTAAGATTATGAAAATATTGCCCAATCAGGAGAGATTATGCAGAGTCGAGATTAAATTTGATAAATAGGTCCTTTTGATTGGCAAAATTCCAAATTAGCCTATAATATACATTTCGAGTTGTCGACAAACACGACAGATTGGCAATATTGATAATTTCAGTGACGTGTCCATTTACATGAATGAATTGACAAGGCACGTCGAACCATCAGGAGCACAATAAATTGATTGAAATGGCATAACTGATAAAAATAAATATATCAGCCTCAATGGAAAATAAGCGTCTCCACAATAATCCGGGATCATTAGACTAACATTTCCATCATTATTTTGTTCGAAAACTTTCAAAACTCATAAAATTGAATCCTATAAATTAAAAATTGAGCTCAATTATTCAAGTTCACATAAATATATATTCAAGAATTTGTTAATTAATGACTAATTTACTCCAACTTTATTGATCAAGCGAAGTGAGGTCTAAGATTCAAGTCGACGGTTTGGCATTTCTCTCAATGTTTAAATGTTTATATGTTGCGCATTTACGGCGAAACGCGGTAATAGATTTTCATGAAATTTGACAGGTATGCTCCTTTTTTAATTGCGCGTCGACGTATATACAAGGTTTTTGGAAATTTTGCATTTCAAGGATAATATAAAAGGAAAAAGGAGCCTCCTTCATACGCCAATATTAGAGTAAAAATCTGGTGTGGCGCACTCACACATCTTTCCTTGCCGTTATGAAAATTGATCAACTGACGCTAGTCTTCACGCGCATCTCAAGTCTACTAGATCTGAGCCAGCTGATGACAGGACAATAGCGCTGCAGACACACGAAGTCTGCTATCTTTTTATAGTGAATGATTTAATATAATCAACAGTTGCCAACAGTTTGCAATGGAATAATCGTATTTTCTCGAATTTCGAGCTTATTTTCAATTTTAGGTGAGAATGTTACTGAACATTAATTGTAGAGATTTTCATGCTCAATCTTTTCCACTTTCAATTTTTTTGTTTAAATTGTATCTGAAACCTGATAATTGGGAATCTAAAATCAAACTTTCCATCGATGGGGCGGTGCTCCTGAAATTTTTACAGATATTGAACTTGTGACAGTTGATAGAGCTTATCAATGACTTTTTTAGGTATGAATTCAATCAAAATCGTTGGAGCAGTTTTCGAGAAAATCACGAAAAACCCTGTTTTCGAAACATTTTCGCCATTTTAGCCGCCATCTTGAAACGCATTCGATCGAAATTGTTCGTGTTGGATCCTTATATTGTAAGGACCTTACGTTCCAAATTTCAAGTCATTCCGTTTATTGGGAGATGAGATATCGTGTACACAGACACGATACACTCACTCACATACACTCATACACACACACACACACACATACAGACCAATACTCAAAAACCACTTTTTTGGACTCAGGGGACCTTGAAACGTATAGAAATTTAGAAATTGTGGTACCTTATTTTTTTTCAGAAAGCAATACTTTCCTTAACTATGGTAAAAGGGCAAGGAAAGTAAAAATCAGACTATGGAATTATTCATCATAAATCAGCTGACAAGTGATTACACAGATGTGTGGAGAAGCCAGTCTATTGCTGTATTTCCATAAAAGCCTATAGTTTCAATCAGGTACTTGTGGATGATTACTTGTGGTTCGATTCTTTCGAACGTATCAAACGGAACTTGACAAGAACATGAACAAATAGTCTGTTATGCTTGCCTAGTCATGTTCAATACAATAATACTTATAAGTACGTCAAAAAATCCTACATCCAAAAAAAGAAGTGTGTGTATAACTAGTATTACACACACATCGATTTTTGGCCGTTCTTATAATTTCTATTGATTGAAGCGGAACTTTGTAAACTAATGATGTGTGCAGATAAACATACAATGTGTTTGGTGAGTTCAATCTGATAGAATTCATAAGAAAAATCGAGCACGAACATCAAATCAGCCTAGAGACTCACAACTCGCTAATACGACCCAGGAAAAGAGGAATGTATCCAACAATATTTTTTCATATCTTAGACACCTAAAAAACTTACAAAGCTCTTGTAACATTCAATTTAGCCGCTAAATGTGAGCATGTGTGTGTGATAGCAATTGTGCCTGCGCTGCGCCACGTCTGTTCGAAGTGTGTGAATGTGCACGATATCCTATTATCTTTGCACACGTCTCGAAGTGGTTGGTGCTGAGCTGTCATCTCTTTCTTGCAGCGCGGATTTGTGGCATGATTTACTGCCATCATGCTGTTGTTATCTCAGACTGAGCCAACCTATTTCACAAAAGGTTTGCTTAGTTTGCCGAATTAATCTTGTTCTTTCAGCGGCTGCGTTTACATCAGCTCTGTACGATGAACGCCTTCTCCCTCACACCATCTTCCCACCATCCAAGCTAGAATGTGATTCGAATCTCAAAATTTGCGAAAATGATGCTGGAATTACAAATTTTGGTGAACTACAAGTCATGCAAAACATTATACTGAGTAACGGTTGGAAATGGTGAGAAGACAGGGAAAACTGTCTTATGATGCATCTCCACCTTCTAAATTATGTATTACATCAGTTTTCTACACGTTAACACGTTATCATCCATGTGTACATTGAGTTTGAATATATTACATCATTAATATACTTTGATACATGAATTTATAGGTGTTTTACTATTGGACATGTGGATATAAAAAACGATGTGAATGATACAGAAAACATTCACGAATACTCAGTACTACACCGCAATATCATTTGAAATTATTAGTGCTACATCCTAAAAAAATATTGAAACCCGATTTAAAATTCTATTGTGAGATTTTTCATGGATGAGTTAGTAATGGTAATGACCGAGACTGAAACTGTGCAGAGAGAAGCGCTGCTTTCTTTGTGAAATCACTTGTCGTTTATTAGAAAAGTTGTTACAAAAAAGTATCAAATTTCTTGTTTCGTTATGAATTATGATGTTTCGTCAAGTTCGTAACACTAATAATGACTTCCAGACAACTTCCTGCAATAAATAAAAGAGTAGAAAAACTTTGGAAATGATTATTGATAATGGACCAATTATAAGTTGCTACAGTGGAATGATCAACGTATGCAGTTAAGGACAGATATTGACAAAATAATAAATCATATTTCTTATAATTAGTTTTTAAATTATTTGTTTTTTTCACACAACCTAGCAAAGCGTGGATTACTAGCGCAGTCAATGAAGACAAAAAACAGGGGTTTGTGAAACAAATTAGGGGGAAGTTGAATGTTTAGTTAAAAATGATATGTTGGTATACATAGTACATAGCCTGGAACCACAAAGTCCCCATAGTCTCCCTGCTTGCTTCTCCCCTCTTCACCACACACATAACGCTTATAGTCTGTGTAAAATAATTTGAGACTTTGCCCTCCATCCGAAGAAATTACAGGGTTGCCAAATCGTGTAAAATTGCAACTCTCTCAAATTTAACTTCTATGATAATATTGGAAACATCGCGAAGATTTGTTTTTCTTTTGAATATCACTTCTCTCAGAATCATGGGGCGTTGTAATGCATGATAATTTCTTATCAAATTGACAGAGAGAATGTCTACTTTCTATTGGTGTCTGGATAATTTTTATACGACCTACAGTTATTTTTTAAAAATTAATGATTATGTTCGTCAATGTCGAGACATTTCAAGCAGAAAACATGAAATTTTCGACATGCTGGAAACTTTTTTGATTCAAAAGATAAGTGGGTGGTGAAAGCGAGAAAGTTTTTCAGAAATAATTGGAGTTATTTTTTCAGCAATTGTCAAACGTACTCGGTAGAACGTATTTGGGCCTCTCAGGAGTTCAAAGTCAAGGATAGCGGCTGAATCGTGTGCCACCATATGCTATCAATAGCTGGGTTCAACAAAAACAAAATACCGTACAGAAAGCTTGAAAAATTCAGCGATTGCATGCCACATGATTATAAATACTAAAAAAATGACAAACTCGCCTCCAATAATCAAGGCAGTGTTTCATTACAGCCTTTCTAGAGGCAATCAGCTGCTTGTGTTTGGAATAATTCAGTCAAATATCTTGTAAATTGCCAGCCTCTAGCATACAATTTGGTACACAATGCAAACCATGCAGCCGCTCTCCTATCTTTAAAATTCCCTGGAGACCAAAATACGACTACTTTTGACAATTGAAAAAATAATTTCAATAACTATTTCTAAGAAACTATCTCCCTTCCACAACCCACTTATCTTTCGAAAAAAAAATGTTTACAGCATGTCGAAAATTTCATGTTTTCTGCTTGAAATGTCTCGACATTGACGAACATAATCATTAAAATATTGGAAAGTAGCTATTGGTCGGATAATAATTATTCAGACATCAATAGAAAGGAGACATTCTCTCTCTGTTAATTTGATATGCAATTATCACGTACTACGCCTGATGATTCTGAGAGAAGTGATATTCAGAAGAAAAACAAATCTTCGCGATGTTTCCAATTTTATCATAAAAGTAAAATTTCTTTCCAATCCTTCAACCCTGAAACTTTTTTAGCTCTACTAGGATATCGGGGATGATATTCTACATTCAATTCTGATGTTGAATTGGAAATTTGGGAGAGTTGTAATTTTACACGATTTGGCAACCCTGTAATTTCTTCGGATGGAGGGCCAAGTCTCAACAACTTATTGGAGCTTTTGAATGCCTTCTCTAGTAGAAAAAACTCGCCTTTGGAGTTGGCGGTCCTCATACATCTCGATGCAGTAAAATTGTAAATTATAAATTGTATATTATGTTCATCTGCAACATATGACATAATTCACAGTCAACTCAATATTACTATGCTTCTAACAAAGGTTGCCTCCCTATCACATGACTACCAACCAGATCCTGTCTGAACATGTCTGTATGACATCATATATCTTGACACATAATTATATTTCAAATATTTGAAAAGTTACTGGACTTTATTGAACGTTGAGTGTTCAAGGTCAATCGTAGGTGTATTTGAACAAAATCTCATTTTGCTCACTTATATGATTTGAGCACAAGTAAAAATTGGGTGAAACATGCTTTTATGTACTACAAAAAGCTAGACTAATTTATTAAAGACTATTATTCTGAGAAATCTGAGACTTGGAAATATATACTCAAGCATTCTTAGGCTCAACAGACCTGTAATATTTCAACTGATAGATAATATCCTAGTACTTTAACTTGCAGGCGATTCTATTTGAAACAAATGGTGAACTCTTAATCTATGAATAATTTTTACAAGCCATAACGCTTACTCTAGCAACACAAATTAAAGTTCTCTGAAGAAATAAAAGCACTTTCAAGTCTCACTGGTAGTGTTCTGATAGCTCCACACTTCCAAGTCACACTGGTTGTTAAAACTATTCTCCATCTTCAAACAATCTCTTTTATTGATTTTTTGATTTTGTATTCTCATGTTTCTCTGCGCGGTAGTCATTAGTTTGTATCTTTGCAGCTGGAGCACCAGTAGTCCACTGCCGACTTGATACCGTGCATTCTCGTTGCATATTTTATTTATCTTTGTTCCAGTTTTTGGATATGTTCTAAAGCCTTTGTCATTTATTATTGTATTTGTCAATTTGTTGTTCGGCTTCCGGATATTTTTTGCATCTTTTTAAAGATCAATTTTATTGGTGATTTATTGATCAAGGTAGCACCTGCTTGCTATCCATTTCCTGTCTTCACTATCTCATCGATTGGCTTCTACCAGCAACTTCGTGTGTGTCTCCATTTATTTCTACTTTATTTGTGAAAAAAGTTTCACCTCGCCCTGTTTTACTTGTTTTATTTGTTGGAGACATTTTTTCGGTTCTTTGGAGCCATCAACTTTGGAATTCGGACAATTAGTTCATTTGTTATTACATTTCTAATTTGTCAACGTGTTCGGGAACTCTTGTGTGTGTAAGTTACAACTTGAACTCTCATCTCTCGTGAAAATAGATTCACCTCGCCCTGTTTTACTTGTTTTATTTGTTGGAGACATTTTTTCGGTTCTTTGGAGCCATCAACTTTGGAATTCGGACAATTAGTTCATGTTTTATTTCATTTCTAATTTGTCAACGTGTTCGGAAACTCTGTGTGTGTGTGTGTGCATCTAACTTGGTATATGAAAGTTACAACTTGAACTCTCATCTTTTGTGAAGATAGTTTTCACCTCGCCCTGTTTGTTTATTTCAATTTTTGGATATTCTCGACTGGTTCTGTGGAGCTATTTTTAGTTTTTCGAGACTTGAACACTTGTTCCAATTTTACATATTTTATTTCCATTACAGCATTCTCAAAATGGCTGCTTGCGTGTGTCACCGCGTCTATCTACAAGTTTAAATTTGTTTTACATATTGCAGACTCTTGTTTTACATTGAGTGCTAACCTTGTTTAGTATTTCTTTATTTGCATTGTGGGACTGAAAGTTTACCCATCATTCATCCTATTGATATTTATTGTGATATATTGCCCATATCACTGTTTAAAGTGACTCTCAATTGTAAATCACATTTTACAATCATTGCAACTGAATATTTCCAAGACTCAGGAAATATATTCTTCGAAACATTAATTGAAAACTCTTCCTCTACAACTGGCTGATGTTTCATCCGCATTTCAAACAAGTTGGAATCTTGTTTCTCTTCTGATGTGTCCATTCGAGCTATTGGAAGCTCACGCTGTCTTCGAAGGCCCTAGACCAAACCGGGACCTTGACTTTGGCCTATTCGAGCTATTGGAAGCTCACGCTGTCTTCGAAGGCCCTAGACCAAACCGGGACCTTGGTTCTTGCATTTATGTTCCGCAGCTAAGTATTCTTGTATGATCTACTTTGTATTTTTATACTGCCCTAATCTATTGTTTTTATCTTTCAGGTTAGGAATTCATGGTTGCTTATAATCAACTTTAATTTATTTTTTGAGTTATTGCTCTTGAGAATTGTTTGTCAGTTTTTGTAATCAATTCATGAATGTTCTGTGAACATTGCAATTATCAATCCTTTTGATTCCTTCTTATTATTCTTTGATTATTGCTAAAGCTTAGTTTCTGCATTTTGCAATTAGGCTATTTCAGTATAAGCTACTGTTATTCATATAACCTTATGGTTAATTTCAACCTACCTGTTTTCTTTGTTAGTATCAAACCAGTTCAAATGTTGAAGCTTTGCAATTCAACATATTTACATCTCAAATTTCCTAGGTGTTGTTTGTTGTTAGAAATGACAATTGTAGGTTTAAACTAAAGACTACTTATCATAGACTCTGGTATTCTATAAACGTTTGTTTAGTAGCCATTACATTTTTCCATTTTGATACCAGATAGATTATTTTCTATGTGCATTGCTGTTATATTCATAACTTTATACTGTCACTCATTAATAATTAAAATTCAAATTATTACTATTCCAAATTGTTAAATTTATTTCATGTATTCAATTTTATTTCTTGTTCATGTGATTTGACATTCTTTAATGCTGATTAAAGTTTTGTATTTTACTAACCTACTTTTTCATTTGGCATTTCACCTTAGCCTACATGTTAATGATTAGTTTTTATACTGAGTTGCCTAAAACGGGTCCATATCACAGAGACAAGTAGTGTTTTTGAACGATATGAGTGTCACAGGACAAGTTTCATAGGAACAAGTAGTTTTATAAATGGCAGTCTCACAGGAACAAGTTCCCACAGAGACAAGGTGAGTCTCACAGAGACAAGGTGACTCTCACAGAGACAAGGTGAGTCTCACAGAGACAAGGTCTGTCTCACTGGAACAAGTAGTGTCAGTGGAACAAGAAGAGGGGTAGAGTCCCATTCGAACAAGTGTAGTGTCACAGAGACAAGGTCAGTCTCACAGGAACAAGGTTGGTGTGGTGTGTTGCCTACACATGAAGATGAAGGCATTCCATTTGCTCTTATAAATTGGATGTCATCTATTTTTTAATATATATACATATATATTATGGTGACATGAATAGAATAGAATGACTGCCTTTATCTTTCTTAGAAAGCGTCTGTTTTTTAATACATATATATATATTATGGTGACATGAATAGAATAGAATGACTGCCTTTATTTTTCTTAGAAAGCGAAGTTAGGGCGCAGTTGACCCTCTCTTACACTCAACTCACTATCAAGTATTATAACAGTACGAAGAAATAAATACAAATAATATGATTAAAAACAAACAATAGTTAAGTTATCTACTTATTTAAAATAATAACAAATTTTAAATTATTGAAAAGAAAGAGAAAAAAATGACATTGAAAATAATACATAACAATGCTGAATAATAGTATTTTCTGATACTTCATCACTTTAGTAAAAAATAAGACACTACAGAATACAATACAGTAGGCCTACATAGCAACTGAAGTGTTTGCTATACATTTCATTTCCTACTTATTATCACTATGTAAATCTCGAAGTGGATAAGTAAATTACATTATGATTTATTTAAATAGTAAAATAGAATCTTCCTTCATTCAACAAACAACGTCACAAACAACGCTCCTTCAATCCACGTGACATACATATATAAATATATAATTTACATTATGTTAATAATGTGGTGACATCATTTGATGCCAGCTTTAAACGTTTCTCCTGTGGAGAAAAAATGATGAATTTAGTAGACTGTTTAGTGGATCCTAGACATTCAGATTCAAATCTATACATAACAATTGATTCCCCTTTTCATCCAGGATATTTGTGGTTTCTTAAAATTTCGATTTATTGACCGAGCGAAATGAGTTCTAAGATTCAAGTCGACGGCTTTGCATTTCTCTTTATCTTTATATGTTCCGCAATTACGGCGAAACGCAGCAATAGATTACCATGAAATTTGACAGGTATATTTCTTTTTAAATTGTGCCTCGACGTATATACAAGGTTTTTTGAAAATTTTGCATTTAAAGGTTAATACAATAGGTAAAGTCTCCTTCGAACGCCAATATTACAGTAAAAATCAGAATAGAATCATCCATAATAATTCAGCTGTTTCAATTCGTCAAAAGAGTGGTTATAGATAAAATAGTGTACTCAACGGTTATAATCTTCTCCTATCTATATTTTTTCTTCTTATTATTGTTCATCTTCTTCCTCTTCTCCCTTATTCTTCTGTCTCCTATTTCTATTATCTTCTTCTTCTCGCTTGTTCTTCTTCTCCTCCTGTCATCTTCTTCTTCTTCTTCTTCTTCTTCTTTTTCTTCTTCCTCTAGCTTTGTCCGGCAAGGACTGATTTGTTTTTGTATTATGGAGTCCCTTTTGTATAAGGTACCAAGAACAATAACAGAGATATTTCCAGGGCTCTAGAGAATAATAATACTAATTCCCTCTGTCCTTTTGCTAAGTTGAAACGTGTAGCAGCGTGAGTTGAAATGTATAAGTTGACCTAAATTTTTGAAGGCTGATCTTCGAATTGATAAAATGATAGAAACATGATCACAAGCAAATCCCGAAGAACATAATGGAGATGGAGACTATTCCTTTTAACAGAATCATGTGTCCTCATCATTATCACCATTCTCAAATTATACGAGTCGATCCATCCGGCGTATTCACGCATGATGTGTGCAGAAAATCTCACTCACACTGACTGTACAACTGTGAGATTAACTATTCTAAGTCAAGGACTCTAAGACTCTCTGTTGTGAGGCCGGGTGATATAATTATTCTCGAGTGACGTTTTCATGTGAAAATTTAGATTTTTCTTCCCCTTATTACCTTGAGCATTATTGTTCTGAAAAAATTGTGTATCATTTTGTTTTTATATGTATGTAAATCATGTGTGTGTATGTTGAACAATAAAAAATTTGACGTTTCCACCCAGTCACTCTGCGCTGTTATGTTAACTATATCTACCCATTAGAACTCTATAAACTGTGATTAATTAGACTCGATTCATTTTAACAATTACAAATTATTTCTCAAAAGCTTACATCACATCGAAAGAATTACATCAAATCAAGCACTAGATTTTTATTAATATGACTCCTTGTGATATTCATTGAAGAATAGATATGAAGGGAATAGAAACTTTAAGGGAACGTATTTCACTGGGACAATAAGAATTACTTAACTTCTGATGGAGATTATTATAAATGTTAATAATAAGTGTATATTACATGCGGTCAGATTTTATATAATACTCCATATACGTACTTGAACTTGAAAATAATAGCCCAGTCAATAAAGGTTTTTTCGATCCGAAAATTAAATAAAAGCTGAATCTTCTACCATCGATAGAACCCTCCCAGAGGGTCATTCTCCCAAAAGTCCCAAGAAATCTTCTTGGAGCTTTCCCCCCTAGCACCCCTCAGAGTTGAAAAATGCAGGTAATCACGGAAAATCAATTATCTCTGTACCCATTGATCGGAAACAGCTATATTATATGCCATTCGGTTCGTTACATTATGGACTACAATATTAGTTAATTCATTTTTTCAATAAAATTAGCAGTTTTCTTGATAAAATAATATATATGTAAAAATTTAAGGGGTTTGTGATTTGATTTTTTTGTTTTCTTCGATTAACTTCGGAGCAAGTAGTTTTAAAGAAAAATGAGCCAAATAATTAATGTAGCCACTCTTATTGCAAATTCATTGATGTATACTGTTATGTATTTGCGATTCGATTTGACGCCGTGGAAGGGGAAACAGTCGACGCGGAACGGCGCGGCTGACTCTCTTAGCCATAGTAAACAGCAAACTGGAAATCAATTATCTCTGTAACCATTGATCGAAAAAAAATCTATCATATGCCATTCGATTCGTTAAACTAAGGACTACAATAATAGTCGAATTCATTTTCTCAATAAATCGAACAGTTTCCTTAATAAAATAATATAATGTAAAAATTTAGGGGTTTTTCGATTTGATTTTTTTTGTTTTCTCCGATTAACTTCGAAGCAAGTAGTTTTAAAGAACAATGTGACGAATAATTATGGTAGCCACATTTTTTGCGAATCTATTGATGTATATTGTTATGTATTTGCGATTCAAGTTGACGCTGTGGAAGGGGAAACAGCCAACGCGGCTGACTCCCTTCACCATAGTAAACAGAATAATACAGTATGGCACTCGAAACAATCAATTTTGTCTATTGTTTTGACATGCGCTGTATATAGATTTTCACTTTCCAATACTCTTAAAAAATATTACAATTTTCTTGATTTAACCATGCTCATGATAAAAATCAGGATTTCGTTGTTTTCACACAGAATTCATTATATTAATTTGAAGTGTGCCTTCTCCATACGAGTCAGAGGTAACACAATTTGATAACTCTAATTTCAAATATTGATGTTTTTCAACGAAGTTTCATGATATATTATGTGTCCGACTTCTTCATCTCATCCTTATTTTGTGAAAAATGAAGATTCAAAATTTATTTTCGTAGCTTTTCTTGTGTTTTAACTTGTTTCATCACTCTTTATAATTTAAACACTTGATAATGGAATGAATATCATCAGATAACGTGAACAAAAAAGTTTTCAAGCTGAAAGTAGATTAATTTGTTGCACATTCGGTTCAAATATTAACAAATGTTACCAAATATTATCACATATAGTGAGAACGAATTATTCTGAAGCTTACTATTCTCACTGAACATGAAGAGGCAATACCAAGCCGGGATCGCAGTTCCGTTCAAATCATTATTATCAGAGCTTTCAAATTGATGCTATGTAACTATGGATGTTATCCCCATCTCACAATTTCCCTATTTATCATTATCCTGATTCAGAATAAAGTAGTTGATCTCTAGAATCACAAAAATCAATGTACAGTACCTATAATAAATAGTAAAAATAACAAAATTTCTAGTAATAATGAAACTTTTCCTAGGTATGAATTTCAAGGTCATAAAATGACAAAATTTCTAGTAATACTGAAACTTTTCCTAGGTATGAATTTCAAGGCTCATAAAATGACTTTTTCTCAATCACAGGCAGAAATTCCAATGATTATCATAATTCAATGAAAATTGTTTATATTGTACATTGTTCGACGTAGGATAAGCTACATCTTTAAGGTAACCAACGTATTTAGGATTATCATGTTTATGAATGAAAGCGAGACTGTGATAGAAGATTGGTCAAACTGAAATATAAACATTATAGACAATCCATATTTCTGATCAACTATAATTATAAAATAATGATAGTATCAAGCCGTAATGAATTGAGCAACTGAATTTCAAAGTTACTATCCACTGTTCAAATCGCACTGTGATTTCCTTTTACTTCCAAATGGATTGAATTGCTTCACTCTTCAACGTAACAATTATTAAAAAAAAAAACAGTGGAATGTGAACCTCATCCAAATAGCATTCGAATTTCAATTTCCAGATCATGAAATTCATAAAAAACTAATTCTTGAGAGAATAGTGATGAATTGCAAACAGTGCAAGTAACATTGATACAAAGCGATACAATGAAAGTCAACATCGATTAATTTAATATTGGACTTATCAAATTTATAAAGCTTATAAAATGTAAAACCAACATTTTAAATTTTCTCTACTGGAGCAAAACATCGATAGAAAATAAAGAAGAGCCCATCATAAGCACAATATACTTGTGTACTAGAATTCACTTGAACTAACTCATCACTTCAACCCTTCAATGATCACAATGAACTAGAATGGTATAAAAACCATGGAATTGATAATCAGGTACATTTTTCAAATAGCTTCACCCAACTAAATCTGTGAATGCTAAGTCATAAGAAATCATGTTCAATAGATTCAATTTGAATGCTTCAAATAGAAAATGATCTATTTTTTTGGTGCCCTAATCAAAATCAATTTCAATAAACATTAATCGACATAAAGAAAAGCTTCTGCAAACCTTGTATAGTGAATGACAAGATGCGAGTGGAGGTGAAAAATCGATATGTTAACAAAAATAAAGAAGATGATGAATCGTCTTTCAATTAATCTTATACGGTAGGGTACTTTGTGGTTAATAATGTGAAACACTTTCATGATTTTCCTACCTTTTATGCATGCTTACTCTTCCTTAATTTGTATGTTTGCATGGCTTTCATCTTTAGAATCTACTGAATTTTCATATTGGACTGTCTAAATAATCTAGATTCAACTAGTAAGAACGGAAGATAAGCTACTTTACAGAGATAATCATAGAAAGTTTCGACTCAACAAGCCCAATGTATAATTTTTTTTATGCCTCAGCCGTCATATATATTATTAGCTCAACTGAAGGTATATTATCAACCTGGCTTGAAGAATATTAACTGTAGAAATCAGCAAACACTGCACGCTTTGATTTTTCAGGAAATTGCCACTGTTAACACTATTGTAATCTATGATTTATCTCAGATTTGACATAACTTATGATAAATTTCAGCATAGAATTATGATCATACACACATATTTTAAATATGTATTATATTATGTGATAGTATGAATATTTTATCGGTTGCAAACAATATCTTTGTCTGTCATAGAATGCATGAATTAGCACATCTATAACAACAAAATGATTTTAGAGAATTTAGAGAATTAAAATATGAAAAATTATATTCATCGCATGTCAAAACAATAGAAAAAATTGATTGTTTCGAGCGCCATATTGCGAATAAGATGCAACTTAGAAAGCAGTAGGCCTACTACTGTATTTTACTGTTTACTATGGTGAAGAGAGTCAGCCACGCCATAACGCGTCGACTGTTTCCCCTTCCACAGCGTCAAATCGAATCGCAAATGAATAACAATATACATCAATGGATTCGCAATGAATGTGGCTACATTAGTTCAATTTTCTTTAGATTATTTGCTTCGAAGTTAATCGGAGAAATCAAAATTCAAATCGAAAACCCCCAAATTTTCACATATATATATTATTTTATCAAGGAAACTGTTTGATTTATTGAGGAAATGGATACGACTAATATTTTAGTACATAATGTAACGGATCGGATGATATATGATAGATTTTTTTCCGATTAATGGTTACAGAGATAATTGATTTCCCGTGTTTACCTGCATTTTTCATGTTTTAGGGGGTTGGGGCGAAAAGCTCCAAGGGGATTTTTTGGGACTTTTGGGAGGGTTCTATCGATGGTGGGAAATTCAGCTTTTATTTAATTTTCGGATTGAAACTGCTTTTTTGGACCTTCATTGACTGGGCTATAATGATGATGTGAGTAGTATAATAAGGGCGACTCTGGTACAGAAGTGTCCCAGAGTCGCCCTTCACCTCAAGGCCATTCAGGTCAACCACCCCCAACCTCAAGGTCATCCAGGTCAACCACCCCCAACCTCAAGGTCATCCAGGTCAACCAACCCCAACCTCAAGGTCATCCAGGTCAACCACCCTAACCTCAAGGTCATCCAGGTCAACCACCCTAAACTCAAGGTCATCCAGGTCAACCACCCTCACCTCAAGATCATCCAGGTCAACCACCCCTAACCTCAAGGTCATCCAGGTCAACCACCCTCACCACAAGGTCATCCAGGTCAACCACACCAACTCTCAAGGTCAACCACACCCACTCTCAAGGTCATCCGGGTCAACCACACTCACTCTCAAGGTCATCCAGGTCAACCACACCCACCCTCAAGGTCATCCAGGTCAACCACCCTAACCTCAAGGTCATCCAGGTCAACCACTCCTAACCTCAAGGTCATCCAGGTCAACCACCCTAACCTCAAGGTCATCCAGGTCAACCACCCTGACCTCAAGATCATCCAGGACAACCACCCCTAACCTCAAGGTCATCCAGGTCAACCACCCCAACCTCAAGGTCATCCAGGTCAACCACCCTGAACTCAAGGTCATCCAGGTCAACCACCCCTAACCTCAAGGTCATCCAGGTCAACCACACCCACTCTCAAGGTCATCCAGGTCAACCACACCCACCCTCAAGGTCATCCAGGTCAACCACACCTAACCTCAAGGTCATCTAGGTCAACCAAACCTAACCTCAAGGTCATCTAGGTAAAAAAAAACCTAAACACAGAAAAAAAAACCTCAAGGTCATCCAGGTCAACCACACCCACTCACAAGGTCATCCGGGTCAACCACACCCACTCTCAAGGTCATCCAGGTCAACCACACCCTCCCTCAAGGTCATCCAGGTCAACCACACCTAACCTCAAGGTCATCTTGGTTAACCAAACCTAACCTCAAGATCATCTAGGTCAAAAAAAAACCTAACCTCAAAAAAAAAATTAAAAAAAAGAAAAAAAACCTCAAGGTCATCCAGGTCAACCACACCCACCCTCAAGGTCATCCAGGTCAACCACACCTAACCTCAAGGTCATCCAGGTCAACGAAACCTAACCTCAAGGTCATCGAGGTAAAAAAACCTAACATATGGGAAAAAAGGGAAAAAAATTCCCCTACTGATCTTGATCTGCCCGCCGGTTGCCCCCGCCGGTCGCCCGGCCTTCATTGACTGGGCTATAATGATGATGTGAGTAGTATAATAAGGGCGACTCTGGTACAGAAGTGTCCCAGAGTCACCCTTCACCTCAAGGCCATTCAGGTCAACCACCCCCAACCTCAAGGTCATCCAGGTCAACCACCCCCCACCCTCAAGGTCATCCAGGTCAACCACCCCCAACCTCAAGGTCATCCAGGTCAACCACCCTAACCTCAAGGTCATCCAGGTCAACCACCCTAACCTCAAAGTCATCCAGGTCAACCACCCTCACCTCAAGGTCATCCAGGTCAATCACCCCTAACCTCAATGTCATCCAGGTCAACCACCCTCACCTCAAGGTCATCCAGGTCAACCACACCAACTCTCAAGGACATCCAGGTCAACCACCCCTAACCTCAAGGTCATCCAGGTCAACCACACCCACTCTCAAGGTCATCCAGGTCAACCACACCCATCCTCAAGGTCATCCAGGTCAACCACACCTAACCTCAAGGTCATCTAGGTCAACCAAACCTAACCT
The DNA here is from genome assembly GCF_014356525.2 of Nilaparvata lugens. Classification (NCBI taxonomy): domain Eukaryota; kingdom Metazoa; phylum Arthropoda; class Insecta; order Hemiptera; family Delphacidae; genus Nilaparvata; species Nilaparvata lugens. The sequence goes on from NC_052505.1 coordinate 63,101,729, forward strand.
CAAGGTCATCTAGGTCAAAAAAAACCTAACCACAAAAAAAACCTCAAGGTCATCCAGGTCAACCACACCCACTCTCAAGGTCATCCGGGTCAACCACACCCACTCTCAAGGTCATCCAGGTCAACCACACCCTCCCTCAAGGTCATCCAGGTCAACCACACCTAACCTCAAGGTCATCTTGGTCAACCAAACCTAACCTCAAGGTCATCTAGGTCCAAAAAAAAACCTAACCTCAAAAAAAAATTAAAAAAAAGAAAAAAAACCTCAAGGTCATCCAGGTCAACCACACCCACTCTCAAGGTCATCCGGGTCAACCACACCCACTCTCAAGGTCATCCAGGTCAACCACACCCTCCCTCAAGGTCATCCAGGTCAACCACACCTAACCTCAAGGTCATCTTGGTCAACCAAACCTAACCTCAAGGTCATCTAGGTCAAAAAAAAACCTAACCTCAAAAAAAAATTAAAAAAAAAAAGGAAAAAAAAAAACCTCAAGGTCATCCAGGTCAACACACCTAACCTCAAGGTCATCTAGGTCAACGAAACCTAACCTCAAGGTCATCGAGGTCAAAAAAAAACCTAACATATGGGAAAAAAGGGAAAAAAATTCCCCTACTGATCTTGATCTGCCCGCCGGTTGCCCCCGCTGGTCGCCCGGCCGCCACCGGTCACCCCACCAGTTGCCCAGCCACCGCCGGTCGGAAGAAGTATCATATTCTATATAATTTAAGTCTTTAAACATAAATCCTCTATGGTGTAGTGGTTAGCAAGTCAGCTTCCTGAGTTGGAGGTTCTAGGCTCGAATCCAAGGCGGTAAAGGTAAGTATTAAAGGTCAGTCTTCTACATGATCCTCAACCATTTTCAGATCAAATGGGGAGATTGATGGTAAATTTGTCTCACCATAGTGTAATGGTCCCATTACAAGGTAGTTGATTTATTTAAAGTTCCCGCTGAAGCCATCTGATTTTTCTCCCTTTTAACTCATTGTGGGAAATTTTCTTTAAATTTGTTGCCAGTCTGCCTTGCCGACTGCTTTGGCAGACAGAATAGCTAGCATCTGTTTTGGCTTGGGTTTTTGTATTCTCACCAATTTTGTGTTGTTAAAGAACAGTTTTTCTTTCTTTTAGCATTTATATTTTGGCATTTTAACATGCCTAACTCATTTACCTAATTTTCTCGTTCACCTAGCTATTCATTTATGTCTCATTTGAGTAAATGCTCGTCTTTGCTAACGTTTGACTTTTGAACAAGCCAAGCTAACAAAATGCGTCTGTCACTTGTTTATTAAATCCGCAAAAGTGGTCCACGCCATGGGGATTCACGATCTCGACGTACTGTCCGACACTCCACGAACTGGGCGACATTCTGATTCTGACGTCACGGACGATCTGTTGGACCACGGCTGTACAATGGCATCACCATCTAATTTTACCGAATGCTGTTGAACTACCAGAGTTTGTTACTCCCAATTGGAAAGTTCGCCGAATCGAGGTAACACATCTCCAATTTTTCTACCAAACTGGAACAATCGGCGAATAGTGGGGGAAGTTATTCGTTTATCCTTGTCAGGTTGGGAATATAATAGTTTGTTCTCGATAATGAATTATTGTATTCCTTTCACTGTCCGTGTTGAGTCGGAAATGATCGAGCAGTGTATTTGAGGAACACTTGACCGCAACACTACTGGGGTGATGTTAGATGAACAAATTGGACTGCAACCTAATCAGAGATTCACTGATTTGTATTTGAATCTTAGGTAATCCAAGTATCCCGTGAATAGTAATTTCTTTTATCTTTTATTTTTGAACTTGCTTTAATTCTTTTATTGGATATTGAGTAATATTTGGGTGGACTTGCTTATAATCTGTTTTGGATTATTTTCTTGTATTCAAGATCAATGTGGATCTTTTGGGGATTTCAGTTACGTACTGGGTATGCTTGGATCCCCTAGATTCTTTCTTTTTGAAATTGTCATTTTCAGGTTTTGAAACTTATTAAGTAGTGGTCAACGACTTTTGAAAATCATGTATTGCCTTGTTCATAACATTTTTTTTAAATATATTGGTAATTTATCCACCAAATGAGCGTCAGTGAATTTTAAATTGATTAGACCCCTTTCCCTAGGTTAGAAGTGGTCGGGCTGGATTCTTTCAAGTGATGAATCAATAACACTGTTCACACAAACATTTCTTAAGTGTGACAGTAAGCTGCGCCACTCTGCTATTTTGGTAACTATACCAAATTTCCAAATTCTATATTTTTTCAGACATATCTTTTCAATATCCATATTTCCAAATTTATTACTTAATATATTTGATTGATTCATTGCTTGCCAAGCATGACAGCTTGACCGCCAGTCTAACCAAAGGATTGTGGTTTGATTGTCGATCAATCACAGGTTAGGGTATTGTAGTCAGGTGTGGATAATTTAAATTTCTGAGAGTGGAAATAATTTAATGCATCCATATTATCTTCATTTAGAGTATTGAGATAGACTATCATCATTGGTTATTTAGTATTGAAGATGCTTAGCATGGAAATGTTAATAATATTGACAGTACTGTTAGTTGATGTGCCTTACAAGATCTAAAAATTTAAGATAGAATCTTATACATGATAATTTTACTTTGTCTAATTTTGTACAATGTTGCATACCTTTTGTTGGATTCTGAGTTGAGTTTGAAGTATGAATTGAAATCAAGGTATGAAGTGACTTTGAATTTGAACTTTAAAGACTTGGTCTTAATACACAACATTTTTGAAATTTTCTTTTTGCCATTAATATTTTTATTTTCTTTTCAATTTTTTGTACTAGCTTGCTCTAGCTTGACAAGATGGAAACCAGCATCCCAAATATGTCCGGACAACCCTCAGATACCACCCGGGAAGTAAGGGATCAGACTGTTCAGGGAACAGAATCCACAGAGTCCCCATCAAGTATGTTTTGGGAAGTAAAACATGAGATAGAGGAGAAAATAGCTTCAGGTGGGGGAATGAGAGGTTGGTTAGCTCGAGCTATGAACCCTAATCATTTAGTAAAGTTTCAGATTCAATTTGAACTTAGAACCATGGGAATCCCCGGGGAGGAAATTGAACCCATGAGTGTAGATGACCTACGTAAGAAGTGTAGAGAGGTGCGAAAAGAGCATGGGGAGGGGGAAAGACAGTTACATAGGTATAATCACTCTGACGACTCTGCCAAGTCTGAATTAAGTCAAATAGACAATATTATAGGATGGATAGAGGGCTGGTGTGCTAGTTTAAGTGGGGACATGGAGGCCGAGAATAGGAAGGAGGTTTTCCTCAAAAGTATGTCCAATGTGTCCCACTGCACAAATAGAATTATCCACTTGTTGACATTTGCCCGTTTTGAAAAGAAAGAGAGCTTGCTTTCAGATTTGGATCAACGTATAGAAAAAATACTAGTGATTGTTACATCATTGTCAAATTGGCAAACTGGACCTCCTAGCCGCGGAGCTTCACCAGTGCCGTATTCAACAGCCATGTCATCTCCAACGGTTCCTGAGGCTTCTGCAACTACTACTACTTTAGTGCTGCCTCCAACACAAAATTTGCAGAAAGTAGGCAGACCTGAAGTTTATATTCCTGTTGAGCCAGTTGGTCGTGCTCCTCTCAGGACAAATAATCCAAGGTTGACCTTGAACATTCCGCCTGCAGGTGCACATCAATTCATGCCAGTGCAACCTAGTCAATTCAACTTTAATCCAGCAATTTCCACAGGTGTCCCTCGTTTAGACCCAAGTGCATCTTCACCTTTTGGAAGTTTGTACAACAAATTACAGAATCCAGTTGAGTCTTTATTGAAAGAGTTACCTGTCACTGATGGATTGACAGTTGAGACTTTATTGAAATTCTTGGGAGTGGCATTGAAAATTAGAAGCCAATTTGGAGTAAGTAATTTGCATTTATTTCAGCTGTTGCAACCTTTTGCGGTAGGGCCTTTAGGGGAACGTTTGAATGTTGCAATCAATTCAAACATCAGTTTTGACCAATTTCACAAAGGTATTTTACAATATTTCATTCCTCAACGCTTGTTATCGGCCATTGAGAGAGAACGTTTTTATCGTTTACAGAGCTCACAGGAACCACTTTGCAGTTACATTGTTTCGATCAGGGAAGCTGCAAGTTTGCTCAGAATCAACTTATCTGAGGCAGAAATAGTCCACACAATTTGTTCAGGCTTGAATCCTGCGGAAAGATCTCGTCTTATTTTCCAGGAAAGACCAACCACATTTCAAGCTTTAAATGAGATGAGTGTATTATCACAGAACCTGAGTTTTGCTGACAATGAGCGAGCCTATGTGGAGAGTTCGAGAATCGGTAGCGTCAGGCAGACCTCTACGGCTTATGGACACTGGGATAGGACCTGCTATGAATGTGGAAAGAGAGGTCACATTGCTATGAACTGTAGGTCAAAATCGGCACAACAACACGCTGGTACCTCCAACAATAAGCCTGATGTCAAGCAGCCTGGACCAAGCGCAGTTGGTGGAAGTGGAAAGGTAACTTGTTTTAATTGTAAGAAGGTAGGTCACTTTGCACGTGACTGTACATCAAAGAGGTCCTGACTAGTCAAGGCTTGTCTTGATGAAAATTCCAACTATGAGTCCAAAAACAAATTGTTTACCAACTTGGAGGGATACAAGGGTAAACCCAGAAATAGAGTTATCTCTAAATATGGTCAGAGGAGCAGGCGTTTGGATAAGCGGCATCCTGCCAACCATAAGGCTAGAGTACTCATGAATGAAATCCTGCCTATAATTGTTTGTTTTTTGGGTTTAGGGGCTTTGGAAACACCAGCTTTGATTGATTCTGGTGCTGTTAGATCTATTATTTCTTCTTCTGTTTTGGATCAATTGTTAGCCAATGGTGACCACATTGTCTTCTCTGAAGAACATTTGGTCTGTACCACTGCAAATAAAAGCCCTCTTGTGTTGAGTAAGTCAGTCTCGATAAAAATCAGAATTGAAAACTTCACCTGGAATTTCAAATTTTTTATTGCCGAAAATTTTGCCTTTCCTGTCATTCTAGGGTGTGATTTTATTAAGTTTTCCCAGCTGATTCCTAATCTTTTCAACAATTCCTATTTCTTTGGCTTCAAACCACGGATTAAATTCAACTTTGTCACAGAGTGGAGATCTTTGTTGTCACCACTGATTGCATCTATTGGAGTCCTTGATAGTAACAGTCCCTTGTCACAGGATGAGCAGTCCGGTTTAGATGAGGTTCTTGGTGATTTCCAGGATGTATTATCCAAAAGATTGGGTAAAACAAACTTGTTGGAGTATAAAATCCGTTTGACCTCAACTGAGCCTGTACGTCGCCCTCCATATCAGCTGAACCCAATCAAAAGGGAGATTGTTGATCAAAAGGTAAAGAAAATGTTGGAGGAAGGAGTAATTGAGAAGGCTGTTTCCAATTATTCAAGTCCATGTTTTCTGGTACCCAAAGGAGATAAGAATGACTCAGACAGTGAATCATGGCGGTTAGTGGTGGATTATCGATTTCTAAACAAACGTATCTCGTTAGATTCTGTGCCTCTTCCTAACATTGAAAGTGCCTTTCACAACTTCAATGGAGCCAAATTCTTTTCTGTACTGGATTTAAATTCTGCTTATTATCAGGTTCCTCTGCATGAGTCCAGTAGGGACTACACAACATTTTGTACCATGAGGGCAACCTACAGATTCTGTCGCGTGCCATTTGGACTGGCAGTTGGTTCACAAATTTTGTCCAGTGTTCTGGATGAATTGTTTGAGGAAGAGAAATATAAATTTGTTTTCCATTATCTCGACGATATTGTCATCTATTCAAAAGATTTTTCAGATCATTTGTCTCACATCCGAATTGTGCTATCAAAATTGCGGCAAGCTGGATTCACCGTTAATCCTGACAAGGCTAGCTTTGGGAAAACCCAAATTTCTTTTCTGGGTCACATAATGAACGAACATGGAGTAGCTGTGGATCCAAGCAGGACTACTAGTATTCGAGATTTCCCTCCTCCAAAAAATCAAAAAGGAGTTGCTCGGTTCATTGGGATGGTTGCATATTATCACAAGTTTATCCCTCATTTTGCTGAGATTGCTGCACCCCTCAATGCATTGAGGAAGAAAAATGTCAAATTTGAGTGGACTGATATTCATCAGGAGGCTTTTCTCAAACTTAAGAAGGCCATTGCCAACCCACCTGTACTACGAACTGCCGACTTCACCAAACAGTTTGTCTTGCAGACTGACGCCAGTTCAACAGCGATTGCAGCAATTCTATCGCAGGAAACAGATGGCATCCTCCAACCTATTGCATATGCATCCAAGAAGTTGACACCTAATGAGACACGTTACAGCACCTATGAATTGGAGTGTTTGGCCGCTATTTTTGGGATGGAGAAGTTCAAAGTCTACTTGCAACATGCCAAGTTTAAGTTGCTTACTGACAATTCTGCTCTGTCTTGGGTTCTCAACAACCCCAAAGGTGGTCGTATTGGTCGTTGGGTATTAAGAATTTTATCCTTTCAATTTGAAACAGTTCATGTTGCAGGAAAATCAAATGTCTGTGCTGATTCTTTGTCCCGCATGTTTCAAGATGAGGAGGAACCTCTTGATTTGTCTCCTTCGGCTCAGGAAATAGAACCTCTCTTTTGTTTTGTTAACAATTTGAAACTGTCGGATTTTCCCCTTGTCTTTTCTGAAATCAAACATCATCAAGAGAATGATGCATTTTGTAAAGAGGTAATCGACAAGATAATCAACAATGAAGACCAATTTCCTTATTCATTGAGTAAGGGTGTACTTGTTGTCAAATCACGGAACTCTCATGACAAAAAGGTGGTAGTACCCAGGATTTTAATACCCCTGGTTTTCAAATACTTCCATGAAAGTGTTCTAGGTGGGCATTTAGGAATTTTCAAAACCACAAACAAGGTTCTTGAAAAATTTTTCTGGCCTGGGGTCAGAAATGACATTTGTCGCTTGGTGAAATCATGTCATGTGTGTGAGAAAAGCAAACCTGCTAGACAACACAATTTTGGGTTCCTCTCATCCAAGGTGGTCACAAAACCTCTGGAACGATTCTATTGTGATCTGGTGGGTCCTCTAATTAGAACTCCTGAGGGTTATACTCAAATCTTGTCTTGTGTAGACTCCTTCAGCAAATTTTGTTGGTTAATACCATTGAGGAAGGGAAATACTGCCTCTATTGTTAAAGCATTGAGAGGGATATTCTTGAATTTCTCAGTTCCCAAAAGTCTGGTTACTGACAATGCACCAGCATTCACCTCTAATGCTTTCAAGAACTTCTGTTTTCAGCTGGGCATCCAACAGGTCACTACTTCACCATATTACCCTGCCCCTAACATGTCCGAACGGGTAAATCGAAACTTGAAGAGTGCTTTGATAGCTTTCCATGCGGAGGCTCAACACAAATGGAGTGATAGTCTAGAGTGGTTAAGCCTAGCTTTCAACTTAGCTGAACATGAAAGTACTGGGTGCACACCATTCTCTCTCATGTTTCGACATGCTCCCAATCATCCCTTGACCAATGCGTGGGGAATCGACGAAATACTTCCTGAAACCGTGGAGCCTGGCACCTTGCAGATCTGGCGTAAAGCGCGGAAAAATTTGTTGAAAGCGCATACCCGAATGGCAGAGCAATACAACAAACGTCGAGTAGCAGTCCCATTTCAGATAGGTGATTTAGTGCTCGTGCAATCACATGTTCTGTCTAGTGCTGCTAACAGAGTGATGAGTAAGCTTAGTTATCGGTTCAAAGGACCATATCTGATTAAGAAGTTTTTGACACCAGTTACTGCAGCTTTGCATGATCCTGAAACAGGAGTCTATATGCAGAAAGCACATGTATCTCAACTAAAGAAGTACACTGAATAACTTGTTTTTTATCCGTGAGGGGAAACTTGTTCAGTAGAGCTGACTTGTCTTCTTTCTATTCATGTCAAGTTTTGACATTACTGTTTCTGGACAGCATCTAATCCAGTGAATACTTTGTTTTTTCCATTTGGAAAATTCTTGTGTAATGGGAATATGGTAATTAATGGATGATCGCGACATCTTTACTGCCCTCCTATTCTAATAAATACTTGTATATATGAGTATTAGCTTATTCTTTAAGCTGTTGGTCTGACGATGTGATTGTGTACTACATTTTCATTGTTGTGTTATGAGTAAGGAATTTGTTTCCTGTGGACATTGACTTTGAGGTATAAAGTCTTGGAAGAATTTGGTGTATTGTTTGTGTTAATAACTATATTTCACGAAAATTTGAGCTAGGTCCTATTGTCTTCATGGATTTGTAATTTTGTTGTTGTAGTCAATGACTTGATGTTCTGCAGTATGTGCTCTTGTGCTATTTAGTAATTATTTGGTATGTCTTTGTATAATAATTGGTGAGTTTTACACCACAAGGCTCTGTAAGTTGTTAACTTGTGGACGGTATATAAATGTAGTGTTGACATTGTACACTGGGAACAAAGTGAATTGTTCTATTTTTCTAATAAATTTGTTTTGATTTCATATTAGACTTAGGCATTTTGGATATTTGAAGTTATGATAGTAGAACTATCTTTATTCCTTAGTTAGTCTGCCAACAGAGTCATCTGTGAATTCAAGTTGGTTAGGTATGTGAACTTTGTCTTAGGTAATTGTACCTTTGGAAATTACCATAGGTCAAGTTGAACCCTTTTCAGTTATTGTTGGTTTTGTCTTATTCTAGAATCAAGAACAGCAGAGTATGCTAACGATGTTATTTTCTTGTGGTGTTTATCTCTTGGAAGCTTGTGTAGATTTTCTCAACCCCTGGTGTGCGAATGGAGCTGCTCACTTCTTTTAAAATCTTCTGCTTCAAGTTGAGTTGATGGCGGTGAGAACCGGTGCTCACTCAGTCATTGCTTGACTTGTTAGGTAAAGCTAGATTGGTTCATGGTTTCCAACTGTTTCTTGTCATATTTAAAATTGATTAATCAAAAATCTTCAAACCAGACTAACATCTTTTTTTATTGATCTCTGTCTTAATTATTTCTTTGGTGAGTAAACTGATTGACAGGCTGGCCACCTGGAAGGTCAGGATTCTCACAAATTCTCCTTTTAAGTAGTTGTATTCCTTTGGGAACTTCGTCCTATTCCACTTGGTTTATTTGAAGTTTTGCTTCCTTTGTTTTGTCAACTTGACATGGTTTTACTTTTAAAATCATTCCACTTTGTTTTGCTTTTGCAGTTATTCCTTCACCTCTTCCAAATATTTTGCTTTCAGCACCTTTCTTCATGATTTAAACTTTTCGAATTTTATCCAGTATTTTTGGAAACTTTGGATCCCATGATCTGGTATCCTGTGGAATCCTATTTGCATCCTGTCACTCTTCCACTTGGGTTGGGATAGTCTCAACATTTTGTCCTCATGATTATGTTGTACATGAATGCGTAATATATGAATAGAATGTAAGCTTAGTCATATATCTCTTGACTAGTAATGCACTTGGGGAATGCTTTTCATTTCTTTGTCTTAATACTAGGTAGGAACCTATTTATTAGTTTGTTGCAGCACATGAAACGGTGGGTTATTTGACTTGAATTACCACAAACTTAGGTTATTTTTTTTTTATCTAGTTAGTTACCCTGGGATTGTGATTTTCCCTGGTGTTTTACACCAAAACGAGGGGGTGAATGTAATGGTCCCATTACAAGGTAGTTGATTTATTTAAAGTTCCCGCTGAAGCCATCTGATTTTTCTCCCTTTTAACTCATTGTGGGAAATTTTCTTTAAATTTGTTGCCAGTCTGCCTTGCCGACTGCTTTGGCAGACAGAATAGCTAGCGTCTGTTTTGGCTTGGGTTTTTGTATTCTCACCAATTTTGTGTTGTTAAAGAACAGTTTTTCTTTCTTTTAGCATTTATATTTTGGCATTTTAACATGCCTAACTCATTTACCTAATTTTCTCGTTCACCTAGCTATTCATTTATGTCTCATTTGAGTAAATGCTCGTCTTTGCTAACGTTTGACTTTTGAACAAGCCAAGCTAACAAAATGCGTCTGTCACTTGTTTATTAAATCCGCAAAAGTGGTCCACACCATGGGGATTCACGATCTCGACGTACTGTCCGACACTCCACGAACTGGGCGACATTCTGATTCTGACGTCACGGACGATCTGTTGGACCACGGCTGTACAATGGCATCACCATCTAATTTTACCGAATGCTGTTGAACTACCAGAGTTTGTTACTCCCAATTGGAAAGTTCGCCGAATCGAGGTAACACATCTCCAATTTTTCTACCAAACTGGAACAATCGGCGAATAGTGGGGGAAGTTATTCGTTTATCCTTGTCAGGTTGGGAATATAATAGTTTGTTCTCGATAATGAATTATTGTATTCCTTTCACTGTCCGTGTTGAGTCGGAAATGATCGAGCAGTGTATTTGAGGAACACTTGACCGCAACACTACTGGGGTGATGTTAGATGAACAAATTGGACTGCAACCTAATCAGAGATTCACTGATTTGTATTTGAATCTTAGGTAATCCAAGTATCCCGTGAATAGTAATTTCTTTTATCTTTTATTTTTGAACTTGCTTTAATTCTTTTATTGGATATTGAGTAATATTTGGGTGGACTTGCTTATAATCTGTTTTGGATTATTTTTCTTGTATTCAAGATCAATGTGGATCTTTTGGGGATTTCAGTTACGTACTGGGTATGCTTGGATCCCCTAGATTCTTTCTTTTTGAAATTGTCATTTTCAGGTTTTGAAACTTATTAAGTAGTGGTCAACGACTTTTGAAAATCATGTATTGCCTTGTTCATAACATTTTTTTTAAATATATTGGTAATTTATCCACCAAATGAGCGTCAGTGAATTTTAAATTGATTAGACCCCTTTCCCTAGGTTAGAAGTGGTCGGGCTGGATTCTTTCAAGTGATGAATCAATAACACTGTTCACACAAACATTTCTTAAGTGTGACAATAGTCGGCCCACTTTGAGAATAGGAGTACCATCTTCTCTATTGTTCTAGATACACAGTTGATCGACAAAATGTCTATTCTCCACAGATGATTCCAGCACAATGAATCTAATCTGCTATGTATCCAATATATATCCATATTTGTACAGCATTATGATTTTGATTGTACCTCAATATATTACCTATTGTCTAAGGTGTTGCTGTTCTCTGCTTTCTCAAGTAAAGACCTTTACCGACCTTCGATCTCTGCTGTCTCAAGTAAAGACCTATACAAACCTTTGGTTTCTAGAATTGCTCATTATTGCAATCAAACAGGTATATTGTAGGAACAATAGTTAAGAGTACAAGGCACATCCTGCACTATCGAAAATTGTCATCAACTCCTATAGTAAATTTCTATTGGAAACATTTATGGATAGTCATATAGTGCTAACAAAGTAAAGTATTAGTGAGTTATGATATTATATGATGTTATGAATTGAAATTTATAAATTTATTAGAATAAATGGTTTTGTTTCAATTCAGAACTGGGATGAATCTGAATTTCAGGTTCATGATTTGGGAATTTCTATCAGAATCGATGAATGGGAGAATACAAATAAGGTACTTGGTAACTTCTATTCCATTTTAATAATTTCAGAAGCCGTACAGAGAACAGTGAGTATATTAAGTTAATATTGGATTATTCAATTTCATTTCAGTATAAGGCCGACGATTTTCATTCATGAATGGAGCTGAATGACAGACAATTCCACTTTAGTCAATATCTTTCAAGTTATATCACAACTTGAATTTCTACTTTTCTCATTCTATCACCCCGGCATCAAATTAATGCAATCGGTAGTTATTATAATGGAATCATATAGAGCTCTAATTTTATACAAAATTGGCATTTCCAATAATGTTTTACTATGTATGGATCTCTCAATTAAGCTTTTCGCATTCAATGCGTGAGTTGTAACAGTAATGCAGCAGTAGATTGCTTTTAGCGAAGTGTAGAACTAGATAATTCGCACCGCATATCCTGTTTCAATTTTGATAAGAGTGGAAGGAATAAACACTTCATAATAGAGCAAATTCACATCTGGACTAAGAATAGAGTTCGCGGGAAATGATTTACACCACATATATCCTGCTTTTATTTTTATTAGAGTGGAAGGAATAGAGGAAACATTGTTTTGTGTGAATGAGATAATAGGATGTTTTTCCTAATCATTGAATGGAAAGGATATGCGGTCAAGAAGTGAAGCAATTTTTAGAACAGGAAACCATAAACAGCTTTACTTGCAAACTTATTATTTATATACTTTTCTCATTGGAAATATACATATCGTCACCTAACGATAAGTATTCAATATTTATGTATAAATATTCATATTTATTTATACATACTTCATTATTAGTAGATGAGAAGTATGGATTTGATACTCTCTCTCTAGTCATGCTCTAGTTAATATAGTCATACCTAATTACATTCAGTCATGCTCAATTACATTTCATCACAGTCTATTTGATGTTGATCTATAGCAGAGAGAGAGATATGTGTGAGAGAGAGAGGCAATCTAGTGACAGATTTAAGTGAAACGAATTTCTGTCAGATTTAAGTGAAACGAACTTCTTACTATCATAAATTCTAGATGTACTTGACAACTAGGATGAGATTTTACCATTCTTTCAATACATGTATATCCAGCAGTAACATTCAAATCCCATCTTTTCCTTTTAAAACTCTTTATGTTGTGTGTATGTGTATTCAGCACAGTTGAATATTCTTTTGGAAGAATAATAATGAATTCAAAGTTGTCTTCTGAATATATATTGATATAAATTAAATCATTCTCACCAAATCTTACATTCTTAACATAGAACCAATCAAACTGAAAAACATTATGGTAATGCTTTAATAGGATATATCTCCAATGAAAGTTCATTGAAAATTGGCATATCAAAGTTTGTCATTATTCTTGTTACAGTTTTCACTCATCTCACAGCACAATGTAGCAACGTTTATAGATAAGGATATACAAGCTTACTATGAGACAACCTTGGACGTTATCATTACGCACTAATTCTCCTCTTGGTGGATGATTAACATGTTTCAAAATTTCACTTCAGAGACCTTACAAGGAGGAATGCAGTTCCGGTCTATATATTCAAGCCCACCACACCATTTTGAAACCATATGCTAGTACTGAATATTAATTTGTCTTACCAACTCTACAAGGTTCAATTCATTTTTGCATACTTTGAAATGTAAAATTGGAATGTATTCTATTACTGTTTAATCCATAGTATTTTTCTTTCTTTACAGCTAGCTGAGATTAATAGTATTGGTTTGGAGGAGTGGTTGAGGCGATTGGATGCATGGTATGTATACTTTAACAACTATGTCCAAGCTCATTGCAGCTTGCTGTAAGTGAACAGTGACTGATCAGTGACTGATCAGTGACTGAACAGTGACTGATCAGACTGATCAGTAACTGAACAGTGACTGATCAATGACTGATCAGTGACTGAACAGTGACTGATCAGTGACTGATCAGTGACTGAACAGTGACTGATCAGTAACTGAACAGTGAGTGATCAGTGACTGATCAGTGACTGAACAGTGACTGATCAGTGACTGATCAGTAACTGAACAGTGACTGATCAATGACTGATCAGTGACTGAACAGTGACTGATCAATGACTGATCAGTGACAGAACAGTGACTGATCAGTGACTGATCAGTGACTGAACAGTGACTGATCAGTCTGCAGCAGGTCGACTGTTGGTGGCGGTCAGACGACCAGCGAGGCGACCAGTGGGGCGACCGTGGCCGGGCGACCGGTGGCGGCCGGACGACCAGCGGCGGCCGACCGGCGGCGGCCGACCGGCGGCGGCCGGGCGACCGGCAGCGGCCGACCGGCGGCGGCCGGGCGACCTGTGGTGGGGCGACCGGCGGCGGCTGGGCGACCGGTGGGGCGACCGGTGGGGCGACTGGTGGGGCGACTGGCAGCGGCCGGGCGACGGTGGGGCGACCGGTGGTGGTGGGGCGACCGGTGGGGCGACCGACGGGGTGATCGGTGGCGGCCGGGCGACCGGCGGGGCGACCGGCGGCGGCCGGGCGATCATTGGCGGCCGGACGACCGGCAGCGGGGTGACTGGCAGTGGTGGGCCAGTCTACCCACTACATACAAGAAATATATCCTCTGGTTCTGTTGATACTGACCTTTAATACTTACCTTCACCGCCTTGGATTCGAGCCTAGAACCTCCAACTTAGGAAGCTGACTTGCTAACCACTACACCATAGAGGATTTATGTTTAAAGACTTAAATTATATAGAATATGATACTTCTTCCAACCGGCGGTGGCCGGGCGACCGGTGGGGTGACCGGTGGCGGCCGGGCGACTGGCGGGGGCAACCAGCGGGCAGATCAAGATCAGTAGGGAAATTTTTTTTCCCTTTTTTCTCATTTATTCCCAATTTTATGTTTTTTTTTTTTTTTTTTGAGGTTAGGTTTTTTTCTGTCCTCGATGACCTTGAGGTTAGGTTTGGTTGACCTAGATGACCTTGAGGTTAGGTGTGGTTGACCTGGATGACCTTGAGGGTGGGTGTGGTTGACCTGGATGACCTTGAGGGTTTTTTTTCTATTTTTTTTTGAGGTTAGGTTTTTTTCTGACCTAGATGACCTTGAGGTTAGGTTTGGTTGACCTAGATGACCTTGAGGTTAGGTGTGGTTGACCTGGATGACCTTGAGGGAGGGTGTGGTTGACCTGGATGACCTTGAGAGTAGGTGTGGTTGACCCGGATGACCTTGAGAGTGGGTGTGGTTGACCTGGATGACCTTGAGGTTTTTTTTTTGAGGTTAGGTTTTTTCGACCTAGATGACCTTGAGGTTAGGTTTGGTTGACCTAGATGACCTTGAGGTTAGGTGTGGTTGACCTGGATGACCTTGAGGGTGGGTGTGGTTGACCTGGATGACCTTGAGAGTGGATGTGATTGACCGGATGACCTTGAGGTTAGGGGTGGTTGACCTGGATGACCTTGAGGTTGGGGTGGTTGACCTGGATGACCTTGAGATTAGGTTGGTTGACCTGGATGACCTTGAGGTTAGGAGTGGTTGACGTGGATGACCTTGAGGTTAGGGTGGTTGACCTGGATGACCTTGAGGGTGGGTGTGGTTGACCTGGATGACCTTGAGAGTTGGTGTGGTTGACCCGGATGACCTTGAGAGTGGGTGTGGTTGACCTGGATGACCTTGAGAGTGGGTGTGGTTGACCTGGATGACCTTGAGGTGAGGGTGGTTGACCTGGATGACCTTGAGGTTAGGGTGGTTGACCTGGATGACCTTGAGGTTAGGGTGATTGACCTGGATGACCTTGAGGTTAGGGTGGTTGACCTGGATGACCTTGAGGTTAGGGTGGTTGACCTGGATGACCTTGAGGTTGGGGGGTGGTTGACCTGGATGACCTTGAGGTTGGGGGTGATTGACCTGGATGACCTTGAGGTCGGGGGTGGTTGACCTGGATGGCCTTGAGGTGAAGGGCGACTCTGGGACACTTGTGTCCCAGAGTCGCCCTTTTTTATACTACTGATGTGGATACTTGGCACACTCTGGTGTCTCCGTGGCTCAGCCAGTCTCGTGGCTCTGTTGTTTCCCTGGAACAACGTTGCAATATGCACTCCCTCAACACGGTAACACCAACAAACGTTGGGTTGGGAAGATGATTGTGATTAATAGTGATAAGAAAACTATCAAAAGTTCTATTTGCCATACGAAGTGGCATTAAGGCGCGACTTGCACACTCGCGTACATTACATTTTAAATAGATACGCGTTTGGTCGCTGGAGGTCACCCGATAGAAAAATCCATCGTCAATATGATATAATGTAGTATTGCGGAGCGTTACGATTTCCTTGACCAATTCCATGTCGACTGAATGTGTTTTGTCAACTATTGAACTCGCAACGCAAACGCACAGGTAGCATCCTCGTAGAGGGGAGGCAAACAATACTGAACAAAAATCTATTTTTTCCAGGAAGGGTACAATATGGAAAACACATGTTAAATATTTCCTGCCGCCAAAGTGCAGTACTTTATACCTGGCACTAGAATTTTTAGAAATAGAAGCATTTGGTTAACTTTGGTTTTACGCTTCAGTGAACATAGTCTATGAGAAGGGTAGTTCTACCTGGACACCACCGATGACAAATTGACCGGGCTTTCCAGAAGTACCCAACGGGAAACATTTGCTTTGTTTCATGGGAGCAAGGCATTGTAATACTGAATGAGTAGTCTATTTATAGTTCTATAAAGCAAGGCCTTTTGGTTCTAATACCCGAGACGTCAGTCTGCAGATTGTTGTTATGGAATGCAGAAAACTTCTTTCACCAACCTTAGACAATAAATAATGCTGTTTCAAAAGATTGAAAAGATAGCATGCCGCTTCCAAAATCTATGGATATGGTTTATGTACTATATATATATATCTGTGAGTGTAGCGTAAGGGACACACTATTATTCCTCACCCACCATATAGCATATAATATATCGAACTCTGTCACTCCCACTCAACCACATCACTCTCTTACACATACCCTTTCCTTCGGGCTCACTCACTCTCTCTCTCTCTCTCTCACACATGATAATGAATTAAAACGCAGATTTCTGTCTTTGACACTAATATCATGCTTTAGTTAGATCAATAATGTTTCAATTGCCATCTAAATCTAGGTGAACCATTTGTAACACATAAACTAATAATTAAAACCACCCTAAATAAACCTTGATTAGTCCCAAACGATATGGTTTTCAGTAACTTTAAGGACATGACAATAAGATAATAATTGTGGGTTGGAAACGTAATTTTGAATATTTATTATAATAAAATATAATCCCATTTTTCTGGTGCTCCAAACTCGTTATTTAATAATAAACCTACAGTTTAAGTGCCATCACTGATAAATATGTCACTTAGTATAAATACAGAAGAACAAAAATCATAAACCTTATTCCGGGACACTTTCTCATTAATTTTTAATTCTCGTATAGCCTATGTGTGTGATAAACGAAATTTGAATTTGAAATCACCAAATTTTTTGAAAAACATACAGTTTTGAATTACGTGCTTATTCTACGAAAATTGAAACCCTTTTCTTAGCTGGCGTCTAGGAATAAGAAATATATTGACCGATAAATACAAACAATTTGGATGTAGATTAGGCGAATAGGCCTTGTCTAAAGAATTCAGCTTATAGTCTGTAATACAATAAATGAGCAATTCAATTCATAACATCTTAGTAGTCATCTTATGAATAGTGTAATCATTCATCAAATCAGTCTTATCAAGTCATAATTATCATCACCCAGTACAATTGAATAAATTAAGTCATACATTGAAAAAAGACATAAACTATTTATAAACTCACAGCACTGAATATCACATTTTCAACAATAATTTGAAAATGAATTCACGGAATAATAAGCATTTTCATTCAGAATTAGATTTACTGCGTTTTTTAATTTATTTAGAGGCAAGTGTCTTCTAATATAAGATAGTGGCAGATTATTAAACATGGAGTACACTAAATAGGAATAAATTTCAAGCTCTTACTCAATCTCTCAATCTGACATTAGGAGTTACAATACTCTAGTAGTCCAGATAACAGTAGACCTCACTGAACATCCTTTGCAATGTGGTAACGAGAATATTCAGCCATCTACTAGAAATGCTATCTACTAGGAATAAAGTCATTGTAATAATATCAGGGCTTTTTTAAAATGTTTGCCAATGGCCCCCTAAGAAATCTGATCAGGCTGGTTAGAGACTTCCAATCAACCATACATTACATTACATTACATTACCAGGGCTACCAGACATTGTTTTGCAGTAGTCGTCAATATACTATATCATAATGGAAAAAGTAGAACTTTGATATGAAAGTAATGAACTCACTCCGCGACAAATAAAATCTATTGGTGTGCTAATCTAAATGTTGCACTACTTCAATCCTGTAAAAATGAATACCGGTATAATACTTATTCTGAATTGATGGAATCCCAAGTCCCATTGCGCTTATGATAATCTTAAATGTTACTTTATTAACTCAGTAAGTTCAGAAAGTTATTGCTCAGTTGAATCAGAGCTACGATTAAAAAGATGATTTGGGAATTATCAAGTGGCACTTTTTTCTTCACTGGGATTTTCATTTTGTAACATGTAGAGACGCTTGTAGAACAGCAATCTGTTAAATTTTTTATGGGAAAGATTTCATGAGGAAAATGAAGTTTTTCATTGACATTATCATCCGTAACTCGGAACGCCATGATAAATCTTGACTTTATTAACTCAGTAAGTTCAGAAAGTTATTGCTCAGTTGAATCAGAGCTACGATTAAAAAGATGATTTGGGAATTATCAAGTGGCACTTTTTTTCTTCACTGGGATTTTCATTTTGTAACATGTAGAGACGCTTGTAGAACAACAATCTGTTAAATTTTTTATGGGAAAGAGTTCATGAGGAAAATGAAGTTTTTCATTGACATTATCATCCGTAACTCGGAACACTATGATAAATCTTGGCATTTATTGACTCAGTAAGTTCAGAAAGTTATTGCTCAGTTGAATCAGAGCTACGATTAAAAAGATGATTTGGGAATTATCAAGTGGCACTTTTTTTCTTCACTGGGATTTTCATTTTGTAACATGTAGAGACGCTTGTGGAACAACAGTCTGTTAATTTTTTTATGGGAAAGATTTCATGAGGAAAATGGAGTTTTTCATTGACATTATCATCCGTAACTCGGAACGCCATGATAAATCTTGGCATCTAAAGCTGCGTTTACACCAAAGTTATTAACAAAATGTTAATAACTTAATCCTCACAGATTATTATAGATTGAACGGCACATGAAAAACACATATGTTCATCATGTGTATGATAAGTTATGTGCAATCTAATAGAATCTATAGAATCTATTGGTGTTGACGCAGCTTTACTCTGTGACTGTCTGAAGTTGATATTACATATATCAATTTGAATTTACAATTCGAGACTGCAGCTCGGAAAAAGAAGAGATGATTAGCTCATAATATCGGGGACCAAGCTTCGCTCATGAGTACAAAAGCATAAACAATTTATTACGAAAGAAGGAATTATAATGAAAAACCATTTTGGCCATGTGGTTTTTTAGAAGCGGTGATGAATAGGTCAGTGGTAGGCTATTTGGCTTTTATATATTCCATTTCGTATTCATATTGATTATTCTTTCGGGTCGAAGGTTATATATATACGTATTAGATATATTGGAATAGTTATCTTGGAGTTTGGTAGAAATATATTACATTTGCATAGAACTCAATTCATTTATTTATTTAAGTTATCTTCTATCTAATTCCAATAGGTTACCAACCCATCCCTATCTTATATGATAAACCTTCAATCATAATCATATACCTGCATGATTAAAAAACAGCAGACATTCAATTTACTAGAACAAATAATGGAGTGCCTTCAAGTTCAGATGTAGGCAACACGCCTAACTTCTTCCTACATTCGCTACCTTGTCACTATGACACTGACCTTGCTTCTGTGAAACACCTTGTTCCAGTGGGAACTTGCTTCTGTGAGACTGCCATTTATAGCTCTACTACTTTGGACGGAGACCTTGTCTCTATGAAACTGCTTGTCTCTGTGAGAACTTGTTCCTGTGAGACTGCCATTTATAGAAATACTTGCTCCTGTGAAACTTGTCTCTGTGACACTGATATCGTTCAAAAACACTACTTGTCTCTGTGAGAACTTGTCTCTGTGAAACATCCCCCCTAAAACTGTTTTGCATTCATTCCAATGCACAGGTTTTTGAATGCTGTCAAATCCCAGCCTCTCGTTGAAGCATCGTGTGTCACAATCTTACTCCAAGGGGGGGCGACACAGAAATATATGATTTGAATTGTATGACAAGGAACTAGGATTACAATTGTTTAACCATAAGTACGATTGCCTCGTATAGTAGGTCTTACCTTGTGTTGGCGAATATTGCAGCCTATTTTGCTCTGTGGAGAGGGGAGGACGTACAGTAAAAAAGTAATTAATAGTTAAAATGGTTAGATTGAATAAAATAATTGATCAATTATAGTATTTGAGGTTATGATTTAACGATAGGTAGTTGCAGGTTAGGTTGACAAACCTTTGTTTAATCGGATTGTCGGTATCATTTAATCCAGAGTATCTAAGTAGAATGACTGGTGTATGGATGGAACAGATTGAAAAAGTTAATTTGCTCAATAGAGGGTTTGGCGGTCTACAAAGGTAGCCGAAGTAAGGGATCTGAATTTCTAACTTAACGCTGTAGGTGGTTATAATATAGTGAGATGGAATTAAATCCAATTTAATAATAAAATGCAGTTCAACTTGAATCTGCTGAGTGTAAATTATGCTGTCGCTAGGATCAGACGGAGATAGTGATTTTGGAGTGAACTTTTCCTCCAAATGATGACTAATATATCCAGAATCCAATAATTGTGCCGTAATTTGGAAAGATATTAGACCGCATGAAACAACAGAAAGAATGGCAAATCCATGCGAACCAGGTCTCTGATAAGTACTACAGGTTGTATGAAGGCAAAGTGCTGAACCAAAATAGTAAATATTTCGAGTACCGAGTTTAATTCTAATGTTGTCTAGGCTATATGATCTATTACCTCTCTTTGCGACGTTGATCGGCTGATGATGCAGGATTCACTTCTCCTCAGTGTAGTAGGTTAGTGGGAGTCGATTTATTACTTGACTCTGCGAGATATTCCCAATAAAAAGATTTATTACTTGATAAGAAAATCGACCACCATTTACCACCAGAAGAAATAAGAGTCTAATGATAGATACTATACTCGCTAATGTCTGACTAATTCAAAACAGGATGTGTCCTGAATGATCAATATGTGTCAGTCGAGAAAGAACGAATTTGGAGGTATAATTAAGTAAACCCAGTTTAACAAAATGGTAATATGGATATATTCTGAGAGGTAAACTGTTACAGCAGATATTGAATAAATTAATGAACAGATTATACAAATTATGACTTTCAATAGATACAGAATGAATATTGAATGATAGCAGATTTGAATCTCTAAATTATAAATACTATGTAAAAAGTTCGGTACTTTTTGATTGAACAAAATAAAATGGATACTAGCCCTTGGAAAGGGTCATAAACTGAACTAGTTAAATAAGAAAAAACAAGTTAATACAAAATGATGATTCAGAAAATAGAACAAATTAATAATTAAAATTATTCTCAGGGTGTGGTTTCGCCTAAGGAAAATAGACCTTTTGGCTAAGTACAGCTTGGATATTTAAATTTATTTAACACTAAGAAAATTAATTATGATAACTTTTGTACCCTTAATACTATAGTCATGACTTTCTCAAATGGACGAATTTATATGGTGTACAAGTTTCGCAGATTTATGGGGATCCCCTTTTATATATTCGAATAACTTATGTAGACTTTTGTTTCCGTTTTTTGGTTTTCGAAATATATTTGGCCGTAGAATATATCGTCCCGGCTGGATCCTTCCACGTGGCGAAAAATGTTGAACAGACTTCACTAATATAATTTCGGGGTTTATTTAAATGAAATTTAAAATCTTAGTATCACAATTATTATAGGAACTTTGGAACAACTTTTTTAAAACAGAAAGACAAAGATTGAATTACATTAAACAGAGATTAAAGCTTTTGAACAATTAAGTATGTGGACTAGGTCTGCATCCTACCGATTATCCTTGCAAAATGGCCTCGAGTCTCCCTCTTCTAATTTCCACTTGGGTTTCTTCCTGAAATTTAATGTCGCCAAATTTTTTTAAGAATAAGAATAAGAATAAGAATATTTTTATTGCCGTTAAACAAACTTAATTGCAATAGGCTACGTCAAAAATACAGTCAGTTTTTTAAAAATATTATGTATACATATAATTAAATATTTTTAATAATACAATAAATAATATAATACTACTATAATAATACCTATAATGAAATACAGTCCAATTCTTTGGAGATTATTATTTTTGAATTGTATTTGTGTCAGATACTAGTTATTCATTTATATTATAAAAGGGTGGTTCTTTAACCATCTTTTTAAAACATGTTTAAAAGATTTTTCCGGCAGATTCCGCACCCATAGAGGAAGTTTATTGAACATCAGTCGTCTCTGATAAAGATGACTCTTGTGAGTTTTTGATAATCTAATTTGAGGAATAGCAAGATCTGATCGATTTCTAGTGTTATATGAGTGTCCAATACTGTCATACTTATAGAAATTATTTTTTACTTGCATTAAATTGTTATAGATGTATAATGTTGGCACTGTCATGATTTGAAATTTTACAAAACTGTCTCTACATGATTCTCTTGGCTGAAGATTGTCAATAATTCTTATTACTTTCTTTTGAAGAATGAGTACCTTTGTGGCAGTGCTACTATTTCCCCAGAGTATAACTCCATATGCTAACAAGGAGTGAAATAGACCAAAATAGGCTGTTAAAAGTACATCTGAACTTACACAGTATTTCAATTTTCTCAAAAGATATGTCACTCTAGACAGTTTTCTGCACAACATATTCACTTGCTCCCTCCATGTTAATTTACTATCAATATAAAGACCTAGAAGCTTAACAGCTTGATTTTCATTTTCATTATTCAATGAGAAATATATTAGTTCTGTCTTATCATCATTAATTACAAGTTTATTCGCTTCAAGCCAGGTTTTGGATACTTGTATACATTCTAATAGCTTTGTCTTAACATCTGACATATTCTTATGAGAGCACATTAATGTAGTATCGTCTGCATACAGTATAGGCAAGCCTAATGGGATCACACCACAGTGAATGTCATTAATAAATATTAGGAAGAGAAAGGGTCCAAGGATTGAACCTTGAGGAACGCCTGATTTCACATCCAAAATTTCCGATTTTCTATTATTAACAATTACAACTTGTTTCCTATTCAAATATGATTCAATCAGATCTAGTTCCTTTCCAACAATTCCATAAAACTGCAATTTCGTTTTCAAGATACTATGAGAGATACAGTCAAATGCTTTTCGCAAGTCTAATAAGCCTACACCTGTAATCAATCTGTCTTCAAAAGACTCTAAGATCCTATTTATAATAGTCTCGACAGCCATTATTGTATTATGAGCAGGCCTGTAAGCATACTGATGACAATATAGAATATTATTACAATCAAAGTATGCATACATTTGATCAAACATAACAGATTCAATAATCTTACCAATAATAGGGACAATGGCTATAGGGCGGTAACTGTCGGGCTGTGTCTTATCGCCTATTTTATACACAGGACAAATCTTACTCAACTTGAGACAATTAGGAAAAGTAGCTTCAGAGAGAACAAAGTTTATTAAAAAGGTAAGTGGCGTGAGTATACCAGTAATAATGTTTTTTAATATTGAATTACTAAGTCCATAGACATCACCAGCATGTGAGGAACTTAGATTTTTCACACTATCCAGAACTATTTTAGAGCTCACCTTCTTCCATTTAAAACTATTTTGAAGTTCAATTGGCATGACAAACTTATCAAGTAACACTACTGGGTCTTTCTCTGGAATGTGAACATTATTACTTTATCAGATACATTAATAAAATAATTGTTTAGAACATCAACTGATACTGGTATTTCTTGCTTGGTTTTATTTTTACATGATTCTGTTTTTATGATATTCCAAGCTGTTTTGCATTTATTTTTTGAATTTCGAATACAATTATCATTAGCTTTAATTTTAGATTTTGCAATAGTTTTTTTATAATCTTTTTTGAATGCTATGTATCGCTGCCTATCATCCTCATCACTGCTTGATTTCCAGTTGTTATATAAGATCAATAACATAACTCTCATATTAGCAATAGTTTCATTGAACCACGCATTTTTTTGTTTATTTTGTGGCCTCATAGTATAGCTCACCACCGGACAACAGCCATTGAAATTGTTCACTATCATATCCATGAATTTTTCGAAAGCATCATTGACATTCTCTATACAATACAAAGGCGTCCAGTCAACATTCCTGAGACTCTTCTCCAGTTCATGTAGTTTAAAATCATTTATTATTCTCTTAGTTTCAATTGATTTACCAGTTTTTGGTTCATTTTCTGTAATGGTAAAATCTAACCATATTCCAGCGTGGTCGGACAATACGCCCTCCTCCAACATACTGACTTTATAAGAGCCAGGCTGTAGATTCGCCGCAATATTGTCCAAACATGCCTTGCCTCTTGTAGGCAAATTATTTACACAGAACAAATCAAAAGTTCTGAGAAGGTTCAAAAAATCTCGACTTTCAGCCCTTGCATTGTCCAAAATATTTACATTGAAATCACCTGTTAGAAAGGTATATTTGAATTTTTTATTAATGATAAAGTTCATGAGATTCTCTAGACTGTAGAAAAATTCTCTGACGTCACTATCGGGTGTTCTATAAATATTAATCACAACTATACTTAGTTCAGTCAATTTTACTGCTGATGCTTCACAAACAAAATCCCTACCGTAAGCAGTGAGATCAATGGTTTCAAATTTGTTTTCCTTCTTCACATAGATTGCCGATCCACCATGCGACCTAGGCGGCTCTCTACAGTAGAAACTCCCTAGACTAAAATTCTCTGGTACATAAAAACCTATTTCGTCATTTGTCGTCCAGTGATCACATACGCATACAATATCTGCTGCTTTGGTGAGTAGATTAGCCTCCAGTATACCCAATTTATTTCTTATCGATTGAGCATTTGTGAGAAAAATGGTTAAATCCATAACACGCCGGTTGTTTTTCCGTTTATTTAATTTTGCAGTCACCTGAGAGTTTGAAACTTTATTGTCCAAAGGTACATACTCGAGACATCTTTGATTCCTACCGCCATCTATTGAGACTTCAGAGACATGTCGATATCCGTACTTCTTTCTAAAAAAAGAGTACTTTCCTCAAAAATAGCTGGAGAACAGCAAGCATTGAGATTAGGTTCATCCAAAAGCCCTTCGGTTCTTAACGATTCGAGATCGGCACCAAATAAGTCTCTCACATATCTCGCAAGCTGTTTGACCATGATCCTCTTCCCTCGTCGTTTGAGATGAAGCCCATGCCTCGTAAAGTGGAATCTTTTCAGGAACGTGTTTATATCCATGAAGTGAATGTTGAGTCCTCCTGTATAGTTTTTCACCGCTCTTGATAGGTAGGCGTTGGCGTAGCTGATATTCTCATTGAGGGCAGGATCGTCGTACCTGTAGGGCACACTGCATACCAAGATATTAGTTTTTAGATCCACATTAGTAAGAGATCGCATTGCTTGGTCCAATGTCAGTTGAAAAGGTTCGTTACGATGGAGGTCATTTGAACCCACCGATAAAATGACACAGTCATCTTCTGTAAAATCTTTGACTATGTCAAGACCTTGCTGAATAACGTGCTTCAACTTTACACTAGCTTTAGTACTTACTAAAACTTCCAATACATCTCCAAATTCACTCGTAAAATTACAGAATTGCTTTCCCTGACTATCTGCTAGAATTGTGACTCTTTTTTTCTTTTTGGAAGTAAGCTCGCCACCATTATAATGAGTCTTTGGTTTCCTTTGAGTTGAGGGGGGTTGATGAACCTGAGCTATCACCTGTATTTTTTGTGGGATCAAAGGTGACGATGTATTTGAAGAAGAGAGCACCGAAAATCGGTTTACTGTTTCTATGGATCTGACCTGTCTGTGTTCATTTCTTAGTTTAATCGTTTTTCTAGGTGTAACAATATATTAATTCTAATTTACTTATTAATTCGGGATTGGTCCGATTCTGTGACATAACCAGTACGCTGAATGGGTGGTGTCACTGTGTCCAACTTCAAAGCTTTTAAATAGGGCGAAATTCCTGATTTTAAGTTGTTCCAAATTATCATTTAGTTTATATAGTCATAATAATACACAAATAAATAATAGAATTCGTCTATGATGATATGCATTTAAAATTGGCTTCAATGGATAGCTTATGATTATAGAACATAGACATGCTTTTATAACATAAAGTAGACATAATATAAGAATATATATGCTTATAACAATAACGAACACAATAATAAATAAATACTTCTTCCTTTTTTTTGTTTATATGGTTTTTTATATGCTAGAATATCGACCCTCAATCATCCTATACTGGCTAAGCTAATTTGTCTACATATTTTTAACAAGTATATTTTTATGATAGTTCATTAAATGAATATTTAGGCCCATTCGGCATGGAAATTGAACTATAAAAATGAAAATGTTAATATTATATGATTTTTATGATCGATTATTAGTCGAACTGCCTTCTCAATTTGCTACTTGTTAACAAGTTAGCTTTGGTCTGTTTTGGGGTTATGTTTTTGTTTCAAAACTAACCTTCAAATATAATTTTACTGATCCAATCCATAAACATACAAACATATACAGTTTTTTCTGTGACAGATTTTTGAAAGGTATATAATTACTGATTTATTTATTGCATACTTTGTAGGTTAGATAACAGTTGTCTATCTACCTCAGATAAGATTGGAATGTTTTCGGTGATAGAATTTATTTCGTTCTCATAATGGCCTATGAATAAATCTATTGTGTAGTTTGAGGGCTGTACAATCATTGGTACATCACAAAAGTCCCTCTAAATCGAGCCTGCGGGTTTATGATTCAGGAACAGGATCTATGAGCACGCAGGCTCGATTTACTCAAGTACCAAATGATTGACTCGGTATCTGCTATTTTATATAGCTGGTCTCAATTAACTGATCAAATTTTTGGTTCATCGAACACAAAACTAGTTCAAAGTGTCCTAGATGGTGCGCAGACTCATCTGGTGCAATTTAAGGTGATAAGGTACCCCTTAATGGCACGCAGGCCATTGGTAGTAACCTTTAGGAGTGAGGTTTGTCCCTCTAGTCTCCTATAAATTATATAGAGTCAAGCTGATTTTTTCAGGTTGATCTCTTTACAAAGGTGAGTGTAAATGATACAGTGATACATTTACCTCCAAGTATAGATTTTCGGCATTTCGCCATGCAATACAATATTTAAAACATAGATGCGACTTCAACAGTTAGTCGATATCGGGTAGCTAACTTCCGGCTACTCTTCTTTCGAGCAATCATGTGTACTGAGTTGATGTTTTCACTAGATACCGCCTGTCCTGGATAACCCTCACACAAAAATGAACATAGAACGTTTATAACATTTAAATTTTGATTAGATTAATATCAATCAGTAAGTATTATATGTTTGAATTTGATACAGACTGGACAAATCGATTCTTTTCATAATTTTGAACTATTTCTTCATATTGTTGAGGTTATGGGTCGATATCTAATTCTTTTTTCATGCAGTAATATTAAATAGACATATTATAATAAACATAAAATTATTTTTGGTTTTTTACATAATATACATTTATAAATACGATATTACCTCAAATGATTTTACAATGATTATATTGAAAATATGAGCTAGGTGATATTGTGAGAATTTCTAAAAAGAAACAGATATTTGATAAAAAATATCTAATGAATTGGTCATCCGAATATTTCCGAATTGTGAGCATACATCCCACAAGACCTATCACTTACTCATTAGAAGATCTTAGTGGTGAGATAATACAGGGTAGGTTTTATCAAGAAGAAATTAAAAAAACGCTTTTGAATGAATCTGAAAGAAATGTTTATTTGATAGAAAAAATATTGAGACGAGATAAGGATGAGTTGCTTGTGAAATGGATTGGATTTCCACAACCATCATTCATAAATCGAGAGAACTTATTAGAGTAAATAATAATAATTAGAGTAAGATCACATGGTATAATTTTATCGAATCACATTTGTTGTAAATAATTAGAGTAAGATCATATATGATGTAAATAATGTACATTATCTATCCACATTTGTTGTAAATAATTAGAGTAAGATCATATGATGTAAGTAATGTACATTATCTATCCACATCAATGATAATCATTGTAATATTCTTTACATTGTGTGTGTGTTTTTTAAATAAAAACAACTTGAATTGAATGTTCGCTCTTTCATTTCTCATTTTTGTCATAGAGAAGTGCTAGTAGCATGTGGCACAAGGTGACTAGATGTTGAATGGGTGAGTACATCTAGTCACCTAGAAACGCTTCATTACCGAGTGAACCAGACACATGAAACAGTTCTGTTTGTATATCTCACTTTCTCAACATGAACAAACTCGACATTGTAAATTTCGATAAGTAATTGCACAAGAGGAAAAGCCTGTATGGTGTAAGAATGGTACATTGATACCGCATAACGCTAGAATTCTCATCGTAGGCCCGTCTGCATGCGGTAAAACAAATTTATTGTTCAACTTGATTTTTTCCAAAAATGGATTGAGATTTAAACATATTTATTTAAATACTAAAAGCCAATATCAAGATAAGTACTTGTTTTTAAGAAAAGTCTTTTCAAAAATGAAAGGTATTGAATTTCATGTCAATGATATTCCCGAGAGAATTCTCCACCCAAATGAAATTCAACAATTTTCTCTTGTCATATTCGACGATTTACAACTTAGTCACACACCTCAAATAAGAGATTATTTTACTATGGGTAGACATCGTAATATTGATACAGCATATTTAATTCAAAGTTATGGTGCAACACAAAAACATTTCACCAGAGATAATGCAAATATGATTGTTATATTCAAAATTGATCAATTATCACTCAAAATAATACATAGAGACTATGTGGGTGAGGATATTTGCTTCAGAGATTTCAGTAAATTGTGTTCAAATGTGTGGAATTCTAAGAAGCATAGTTTTCTTACTATTATGACCGAATGTGCAGCTAATAGTGGAAAATATAGACAGGGTCTGGATAACTTTATTGACATTCAGTAGAGAGTGAGTAGCAGTGAAAGAATGAGGATGTCTTGTAGAAAACAAAACGCTAGTGTTGCTCTAATCGATAAGATTAAGAAATTGAGGAAAGTTATTAGAGATAAACATAGAAGCATTGTACATTTTGAAAAGCAATCTGACAATTACAGAGAAAAACTTTTTAAACCGATTATCACGCCTTTAGTTGAAATGGGGAAAACTAAATCTTCTCACCACTCTGATCAGAGTTTTATACCAAAAAAGGAGGAACAAGAAGAAGAAGAAGAAGAAGACGGAAGTATGGAATTGGGAGAAAAACATGATGATGATGATGATGAAACAATAGAAGTTGAATCACCATCAGCAGCTGAAAAAGATCTAAGCATGAACGAATCAAGTATATTTAATTCAACTAGGCTTGAGAGTGATACAAGCGGCAAAATAAAGAAGAATCAAGTGCTTGCACAATATTTGTATACATTTCATAGTGAAAAATTGGATAACTCGATTCCTTATGGAATTTCCTACGATTCTGACCGAAAATTATATTTTATGGGTGAGATGGTTGTTAGCTTTGATAACTACTTCTTTTATATTGATAACGAAAAATTCCGAATTACACATGAACTATTAGAACTGTTATTTGCGCAAAGACCAAATTCATATCTCTTTGATGAAAAAGATCTAAATAAATACAAGAAGATTTTATCAATAACAAAAGTTCATTTGGATAGACGAGGATATGTGAAACGTAACAGTGGTGTAAAGTCTTGCTTAATTCAAATGCTGTTTCCTGTTAAAAAAACAAGTAAGAGAGGTTCTGGGTTATTGAAATTTGCAAAAAATACTTCTAGCAATAGAATTTACCAATATTATGACAACTATGACGAATTGGTTCAGAGACTTCATTTATTAAAATCATCAAAACTTGCTGGGCACTCAGCTCATGATGTTGAGATTGCATCAATTATAGAGGAATTGCGTGAAGGTAAAATTATTGTTTAGTTGCAGAATGAGCGTGCACAGATTCGGAGGTAAAAGCGAGAGAGTCGCTGCGAAGAAAGACTTTTTATGGAATGAACCAGATCTTACCAGTTTTAGTGAGAGAATAATACAGGCAATTAATCAACAGGGTGTTAGTGAATCTCTGCATTCATATTTAGATTCACAATTATCTAATATAGTTAAGAATATTGGATTGAACAAGATCGAAAAGGAACACATCTTCAGTACATTACAACAGTTATCTGACAATATCGATAGGGGACTTAAAGAGAAATCTATCAATTTGGAGAATTCTCTTCATGATCTCAAATCAACAACAGAGATATTCAGATCGCACTTGAATACAATCAACGATAATAAAGTTGACAAGAATTATTTGGATGAGAAATTGAAAGTTATCTCAGACAAGATTAAAGATTTGCAAGTATTAGATAGAAATTATCTAAATACCAGATTGAAACAGCTTAGCACAGAACTTTTTACTAGAGTAAATGAAACTCATTCATTATCGGTTGATAAGGAATATTTGGATAGAACTGTGCAGGCATTGAATAACATTGTTATAACAAAACAAGAGTTAGAAGATCGATTATCTGCAATGACTAATACGATAAAGACAAATCTTATGGAGGGGATTGAACAATTTGTTTCAAAAAACGATTTGAATACATTGCTAACTACGTTTAGCGAAACTTATGTATTGAAAAATGATCTGAGTAGTGGAATGCAAGCATTTATTAAGAAAGATGAATTACAAGCTACACTCAAATCAATTTGTGAGTAAATAGCAACTTCAATTAAAAATACAGAGAATGATGAAGTGACGAGATTACAATGTTCAGCTGCATTCACCGATTATCTCACTTTATTTATACATCGAGTAGCATACCAAATAGTACGAAATTATGCTAAAGTTAGTTTCCATATGAATTGGATTGAGGTGAAATCGCATAATTTGACAGAAGATCAAGTAGGTGATTTAATCACTGATAAGATGGGTTTAAGTATCTACGCCGATGTTCTAAAACCCTAAAGTTAGGATCATATCAATCTTTAACCGATTTTCACTATGCAAATTGCTTGGGAGAAATAGCTACATTCTATTTCAACATTCACATGCATTTTTTCCAAGCTGGAACAAGATTATGTACGAAACGTGTTAATGCTCGAATTTGAGATGAATTAGAACAGAGATGCATTCGTCCTTGTGAACTCTGCGAAGCAAAATTGCAAAAACGTGACAATACTCAAGTATTGAATTAGACCGGAACTGCATTCGTCCTTGTAAGCTATGTGAACTAAAATTGCAAAACGTGACAATAGTCAAGTATTGAATTAGACCGCAACAGCATTCGTCCTTGTAAGCTCTCTGAAGTGAAATTTTGAAACATGTTAATCATCAGCCAAGAGCAGAATTGGTGCGTAATGATAACACCCAAGGTTGTCTCATGGTAAGCTTATCTATAAACGTTGCTACATAGTGTTGTGAGATGAGTGGAAACTACAACAAGAAATGACAATGTTTTTCAGTTTGATAATATGTTAAGAATGTAAGATTTGGTGAGAATGATTTATATCAATATAGATTCAGAAAAGAACTTTGAATTCACTATTATTCTTCCAAAGAATATTCAACTATGCTTGACACATAAAGAGTTTTGAAAAGATTTGATTTGAATGTTACTGCTGGACATATATTCTTGGAAGAATGATAAAATCTCATCCTAGTTGTCAAGTACATCTAGAATTTATGACAGTAAGAAGTTCGTTTCACTTAAATCTGCCAGTGTTCATTGTGTGTACAACCTGTTGTCAAGAACATGTTTCAGTTAAATCTGAGAGTAAGATATTCATTTCACAAGAAGTTCGTTTCACTTAAATCTGGCAGTGTTCATTGTGTGTACAACCCGTTGTCAAGAACATGTTTCAGTTAAATTTGACAGAAGTTTGTTTCACTTGAATCTGTCAGTAGATTGCCTCTCTCTCTCACACATATCTCTCTCTCTCTACTATTAATCATCAAATAGACCATGACTAAATGTAATTGAGCATGACTGAATGTAATTAGCCATGACTATATTAACTAGAGCATGACAAGAGAGAGAGAGAGAGTATCATCTTCCTCTCCTTCTTCTTCTCCTTCTTCTTCCTCTTCTTCTTCTCCTTCTTCTTCTCCTTCTTCTTCTCCTTCTTCTTCTCCTTCTTCTTCTCCTTCTTCTTCTCCTTCTTCTTCCTCTTCTTCTAGAGAGAGAGAGAGAGAGTATCATCTTCCTCTCCTTCTTCTTCTCCTTCTTCTTCTACTTCTTCAGGATAGTCCACTGAACAGCTGATTTATGATGGATAATTCTATAGTCTGATTCTTACTCTAATATTGGCTCCTTTTTACTTTTATATTATTCTTGAAATGCAAAATTTCCAAAAACCTTGTATATACGTCGATGCGCAATTTAAAAAGGAACATACCTGTCAAATTTCATGAAAATCTATTTCCACGTTCCGCCGTAATGTGCCACATATAAACATTAAGAGAAATGCCAAACTATCGATTTGAATCTTAGACCTCACTTCGCTTGGTCAATTAGAGTTATCGAAAAATATCAAAGGACATTAATTTCTTATTCTTCTCATCAAAATACATCGATTGCAATAGGAAATAATTTTTTTCTTATTAAAAATATTTTTTTATAATTTCCAAATATTTCACCCATTAACACCCTTCTTATTAGAGTTATTGAAAAATGTCAAAGTACTTTTCTCATTCTGCGGTCAAGATACATAATATCCATATATTTTTTAATGATATTTTCAAAAAAGAAAAATTCAGAGGGAATTTTTTGTCTTACAATGTGGATCAGATTTTCTCAATTATCTCGTTAATTAAGATAGATATCGAAAAATTTCAAATGAATTTTTTATTCTTTCCATCAAAATACATCGATTGCGATAGAAAATACTTTTTTCAATTTTTTTTTAATTGGTGGAGGAGTTAGGTTGGGGGAAACCCTTTGGAAACAAGGTTTGGGTGGTCCAGCTTGGGTTTGGTGACCTTTAACGTTGGAAACAAGGTCAAGGTTGTCCCAAAAGTCTCCATTTCTATCTACTACCTTTCATTTTCCCTGCAAGAATAAGTGTTGAAATTAAAATGGACTTTCTGGTTAATGAGCTTCACTGATTGATGGAAGACGTGCCTCTCAATTTGAGGCAGAATATGTGGCTCCAGTTGGATGGCTGCCTCCCTCATTCCCTCAATATGCTAGAAACGTCCGTGGGTGGCTTGATAACAATTATGCTGGGCGGTGGATTGGCCGAGGTGGACCCGTAAGTTGGCCACCACGTTCACCTGATCTTACTTCAATAGACTTCTACTTTTGGGGGGTTGTGAAGAGTAAAGTTTACAGAGAACCTGTAGAGACCAGGGAGGAACTGATTCTCAGAATTCGATTGACGTTTAAAGTAATGAAGACACGGCCCAACGAAGTGAGACGGGCAACTCGAAGCTTGATGAAACGCATCAGAAGTTACATGAACAGAAATGAGAAATTGAGGCTATTTTCGATTCCTGTAAGCAGTGAGCATGATAATGTAACTTGATTACCATCTGAATGATTGCCATTAGTTTTTTAATTCTGTCATTCATCTACTTTAAATTATTATTCTATTACTACATTTTGTTGGATCTATAGGATTTAAGCTATGTGCTACAGAAAATAATGCAATAATCAGTTAATTTCACCCTCTTAGGATCACCACTTGATGCATGCTGTTTGTGAATTTCCTCATTTTGAAGGTGTTCATTCCAGATATTAGCAGTTTTGAAAACTTTATCATGGAACTCACCTTTTCGGATTTATACTCATCCGAAAGCTTATGAAATGGAGAAGTTTTTGAAATATTGAAACCACTATAATTACTCAGAGGAAAATCGGTTTGAAATTTGACTTTGAATTTGAAGAGTAGCATTTTTAATGTTTAAACCCTGATCAAAAACTACAAAATATCTAAAAACAGATACAATCGGAGTAATCTAGTTTGAAATGTTTTTCTCTTTCCAACAATACCCTTGAAATTGAAATTCGACCAGTAGTTTTCGAGTTATTGAGTATTTAATGACCGGAAGTAGGCATATTCTGAAAAAAATTATATATCTCGAAAACTGAGGTCGATAGGAGAAAAGTCTACTGATCATTTTTTGTCAAAAATATTGTGAAAAATAAATGGTCAACGGCTGTTACAAACTTGGTGAGACACTCTGTATACTGTATGGGAAATCGAAAGAGAACTATTACTCCTGAACTAGATCTGCTCAAAACGTGAAAACTTGCGTTAAAGAGAAGTACTCAAAGAATTGCTTTCAGCAGAAATTGACGTTATGAGCAATCAGAGTTTTCGAGTGATTCCCTTTCATAGAGTTGCTTTCATAGAATTGACAAATATAAGAAGAATTATGACTCCTGAACTAGAAGTACTGAAAACGTGAAAACCTGCAAAAGGGTAGAGGACTATAAGAAGTTGAAATCAGCACCTTATTGTACTCCACTCATATGCAGGTTTTCACGTTTCGAGCCTTTAGTTTAATAGTTACAGTTATTCTTCTACTCTTCACATAGTACATTGAGCATACTATGAGTTGGAATTTCTCGAAAACTGTGATGGCTTAAAACGTCAATTTCTGCTGAAATCAGCTCCTTGTTGTTCTCCACTCGTATTTTGGTTTTCACGTTTCGAGCAACTTCAGTTCAGGAGTTATAGTTCTTTTTCAATTCCCAACATAGTACATAGAGTATAGTATGAGTGAGAATTTCTCGAAAACTGTGATGGCTCATAACATCAATATCTGCTGGAAGCCGCTTCTTGAATCAACTACATTAACATTTCAAGCGATGGATCTTTGAAGTTTTTGATAAAGAAAAGACTGAATGATATTCATCAATCAATGATCAAAAGAATTGGGAGATTACAGGTACCATAGCGGCAATTTATGAACGGGCCAAGTATAGAACAGTAGCTGATTATTGTTGACTTGTTGAATAATAATTCAACAATTACTGTGATTTCGAACGCTATTGTACTCAGCTCACCTATAGATCAATATAATCACTCTCCTTGACAGAGGGCTAGGAACAATACAAGCCCTGATTAGAGATTATAATTCTACGCTCATAATTGCTGCACTCTCCAGTTATTCTGACGTTCAGCTTCAATAATTGATGAAAGAGAGCGATGAGACCACTAATCAAGAACAATTCCCTATTAAAACTTTTCAAGAAAGTTTGAATAAAAAGCAAGCAATATCCACTTTGAAGTCCGCCCTTATAATGTATTCAAAGTCACAAGTCGAAGTTTCAAAAGCTTCACGCTATTGAAATTAAGACGATCAATCAGCTCTCTTCTATCATGTTGATCGTTTGAAGCTGAAGCTTTTTGTTCAACTTGAACACGAATTGATACTCTACTGGTTGAAAGTTATTATCAGAAAATGTAAGAAGTTCATCCTACTCAACAATTCTGTGAGGAAGTGGACATCAAGAGAGAAATGAAATTTATTCTTTCAATACTTATTTATTTTTATTTTATGATATCATACTTCATAAATAGTTGAAAATTCATTCAATTCTTCGCAGTCTATTCCCAAGACATATCAATTTTAATGCATTTTAACATGACCAAATTAAAACATTATAGGGAACGCACCTTAATCTCATTCTGCTAATGCTAATCATACGGTTAATAGTCCAGTCAACGAAAGATTATAGAAGGAAAAGTTTGGAACACAATTTTCAACTCCACAGATCTTTCAAGGATGATAATATGAGGATTAACATGTCAAAAGTCCTCACCACTACCCCCCCCCCTTGTTACGAGATTGTAGAGCATTAAATTATCTATCATTTCATGAATAATTCGACTATTTCACACATCATTCCCATACGAGAATGCAGTTTTAGTTATTGACTGTCTTTGTTTGGTAGGAAGTTTGGAAATACCCCCTTTGTTTAGTTCCGCTGACGTTCCAATAGGTACTCAATATGAATGTTCATACTTAAGCAAACTGCCAATTTATGATGACATATAGTGTGATATTCGAAAAAAGTCACTTAAGATTTGACACTCAAAACAAAAACTGTTGTAACAGTCGTATGGGAATGCGTGAAATAGTCGAATTATACATGAAATTCAATGCTCTACAATCTCGTCATTAGCAAATTCTTGTTCCATCAATTGTCGAAAAGTTATAAGACTTGAAAGAGCGGAAAAATGGAAGAAAATCTGGTATTTCAAAATTGCATCACTTTAGAACATAAATATATCGAAAAGTATCGGATTTATCGGAAAATTCTACCAAACAAAACTTGTAGAAAATTCATTAAGCTTCATTTTCATGAAGTTGATTATGTCAAAAGAACACATTGTTTCCACGATATAAGCATGTTAGTAATAAGTGGAAAATGCAACTTTCAACCCACCCTCATCCCTTCAGCACATGATGTAGGGGTTTGGATTTTTGATATGCTCACCTCCAAACTAGTATCAACAAAGCTGCAAGTCGAAAATTGTGTTCCAAACATTCCCTTCAAATTTCATTGTCAACTGATCCATTGTTGCTTAACAGAAAATTTTACTATCAACACTAAAACTGCTGCAACAGTCGTAGGAAAATGCGTATAAAAGTGAAAATATACATCAAATTGAAAATAATTTGATGCTCTATCAGCTCATAATCAGCACGGATTCCTTTCATCAATCGTTCAAAAATGATAAGGCCGAAAAGATGAAAAAAATTGGAGACAGGAGTGTTTTTTTCAAAAAACGTCTCACCTTCAAGAGCGGGTATCTCAGAAACTATGAGAGATATGGGAAAATATTGTAAAGGACAAGACTTGGTAATTATGTGAGCTTCAATTTTTTTACACAGAATACAAATGTTCACAAGATGTATAGTTTCCGAAATATATGCAAAAAATGGAAAAATGGTACTTTCAAACACCCCAACCCCTTTGGCACAGATTGTAGGGGTGAGGACTCTGTAATTTTGTGGAAGAGAAACTTTTAGGAATGGAAATCATAACAAGCACTCAAGTCCTGAAAACCCCTGGAAAATTTTTTACTGTGAAGAGAGCTGGGATATATGTTACCAGAAATGAAAATCATACGACGACTGAAATCGTGACCGAGCTCTGCAATATTCACGGTTGCAAATAGACTTGATTTCAGTTGAATTGAAGCTCTCTCTACCGGTGTGACATATTCGAAATACAGCGCAGAAGAGCTGGGAGCAATTGAGTCTTCCATTCGGCAGGCTGTCATTATTTGAAACGCTTTTTTCGATCGGTTTCGAGTGCACAAAACGAGACACGATTGAAGTGAGTCGTCAGTCAGACACAGAAATAATCCGGCGCTCACGAAAAATTGCTTGCAGCTCTTGTTAGGCGGCATATTTCCGCGATTGTCACGACACAAATAAAATACAGTTTCCGAAATTGCTCTCTCGGACGAGGTTGACTCTGATCAATTCATCAATTGCACAAGTGGTTGCTACTCACTCACAAAACGAATTCCACTCTCTGCAACAAACATTCTTTGAGCAGTGACGCTCAAAGTGGAGTGGGTAGTCAAGCGGCAAGAAACGCAAAAACGCTTCTATTCCACTGTTTACAAACAGCAAATGTTTCGTAACTTCACTGAAGAGCTTAGTTGTGTTCTAAGCGCATTAGGGGCCTTACTCCGAGGATTCAGCTGCAGATTAAGTACTTTACACTCAACTATAAACATATCTAATTCCTGCTAGAACTAAACCTTGTTTACCTGCAAAACATACACGATACAGAAGAGGATTACTGGCATCATCCGCACAAAACCGCATTTTATTTGCCTTCAAAGGCTCTCTGCAGCTTTATTTCAACCGAAATTGGTTTGAGATCAGAGACCTTGACGGTGTGAGCTTTTAATGAAACCCTTGTGATTCATTACTAATGCTTTACTTGAGATTGAGTTGGATGAATTGGCGCATTTCACAATAAACAAGAATGATGTGGGTGCAATTGAGGCATCTCGAGTCTTCTCTGCAACCAAACTCACTGGCTGGCAAGTTGATATTCCAGTAGCTATCAAACATTCGTATTTTGGAAGAGCCTCGTCTTTGTTCAAGAATAAATTAGTTTTTACATTCCTTTTTCACATTAAAAAACGTTCAATGGAGGATGATCAAGTTTCCACAATAATTGGGATCAAATCAATATTCAAATAACGTTTGTCAAGCATATCTAACATATAATTGGATGAAATAGTTGTTTCCCTCAAAATGTATTCTACAGCCATTTCAAATAACCTTTTTGTTCGAAAACAGTTCTCCTAAAGCTACAAAAATGTTCTGAAAATCAATAATGAGAGCTCCAGCTAACCGATTGTCAAATGTGATGATATTTCGAAGACAACTGAGTCTCGGAGTAAAAGTTGGCCAGCAGTTATTTTTTGTTCGGAAACGAAGAACAGTAAACATGAAAAAGTAGCGAGGGTAACGATGGTCCAAGAAGCAACTTGCCGAAGAATCACCGGGACTTGGAAACTTTGATCCCTCTCTTCCTGGTGCAACTTGTTTTCTTTGCTGTTTGACAGCAAGAGGCATCCTCTCAACCCCCCTCCCACCCCCTCATCATATACATTAATTATCTCTTGTTACATCCTAGGAGGAAGGAGATGGCTGAAAAGGAACAAGCTGCAGCACTTCCACCACCAAACTATTTCCTAGTTTTTTCATTTATCTGTTTGGAGTGTTATTCGGCTGACTTCCGGCTGCTCTCGACATTCCGACTCATCGAACTTTGGATGTTTCGAGTTCCAAAATGGCCGCCCTGGCGAGGGACTTGTACTGGTCTCAGCTCGACAGTAATCCATTTACCTCTGAGAAGTTGGGATGTTCTATTGAAGTTAATACACACATTCCAGGAGAGAAAGGCCAAAAAATAAATTGTCTAGTTAGGCCTCTTCACGAGCAACTTCAACTTCAGAGTAAGTCATAAGAGGCTTCGTTTCAAAACGTGATGAGCACATTCTAGTTTTTATATACGTTACTTGCTTCTTTTCAAATAAGATTCAATTATTTTTTATCTGCTTGACTTGATAGGGAACGATTCAGCTTGAACTGAACCTTCAGAGCACGACAACATTCAGTTTTTTTTTTGGTACAAACAAGTTTTTTGAAAAAATTCTATATGATTTTTTCTAAACTCGATACGGAACTATTCAATTTGAGAAATAACTTTCAAGCAATTGAAGCTACTTAGTTATACAGACTGTTTGTGAGTTATGTTGAACAGCTATCAAGAATATGTCCAATCCAATGATGTGTCTACGATTGTATATACTTGATTCTTATTCTATAATCAGCGAAGAATGCAAGCATGAATCGATACTATTAAGCTTGACTGCTTACTTTGTTAAATATTAATAATATTCGTATAGATTTTTTATTGGTGGGGTGTTCCTGACGGAAGCTCTTCTTCGCCTGAATATATTATTTAAACCGTCAATGGGCCTTACGACAATCATACTTCAGCCGGGACCGACAATATTAACGTGCCCATCCGATAACACGGGAGTGACCTGTTCAAAACCTTTTGGTGATGAGCGGGTTTGAACCGGGTATATATCTAGGCTGCTCTGCAAGCACTCTATCCACTGGACCACGGATCACTCCTGGCTTTGTTTATGATAATACACCCCTACTCCTATGATAACCTCTCCCAATGAAACTTCACGTTGAAGAATCTATGAACATAGAGTGATGATGAGTACATCTTTTAGGATGTTGTGATTAGAATGATGAGGATATTGACTACATGGATGCTCGAAGCTATTTAAATGAAACCTCGGTTATCAAGTAAATAGAGGAATATTGTGAAGAAACATCAAAATCAATAAATTATAGAAATGGCTCTAATTGGCTCTAATTTCGGCTCAGTTTCTGTTCAAGCTCCTCTTGGAATCAAACACGCATATTGGATGAAGGATCCAATCCCAACCTACATGAAACTTCAATCACAGTAGCAATTTCATCATTATAATAAATTGTATTGAACTGTTCAACATCGAATATCAAAAATAATAATTTTTATACATCCCAATCATGAAATTGTTTTCTCGACTATACTCAAAACGAGAATATCGTTGCAATATCAAGGAATTTGTAATTTAATGTAACAAATTTATGACATTACACAGGCCCTAGAGGCTACACACACACAATCATGTTTTCGATTTCGCTAATCGAACGCTGAAGTCATTCTCTCTCATACAGCTTACATTCCATCACAAAGTTATGTGAATTTGAAACCGTACACTGTTCATCGAATAAATCCATCATACTCTCTCCCTCAGCTTCAATTTCAAATTTTATTTCACTTGTTCAATGTTCATTGAATGAATCAAGAGTAATTGCTGTGCAGACATGTATTTGCGATGCGATTTATCTCCATGATATGTAATTCAATTATTACTGTAGTGGAGTAGAACCAAACATCAGATAAAATATTTTAATTAGAATTGGATGAAAATTGATTTGTATGTTACGTTTCCACCTGGATGAATTGAATACTGAATCCTATTTTATCCAGCGAGCAATATCCGCATGTCTGTATGTGTGTATGCATTTCATGTATGTACTGTATATCCAACGGACATTGAAAATGGCTCTGACTATTTGACGGAACTTGGAATTATATAAAAGATTTTTGATACATCGAATCTCTACCTGCAATGACCTCAACTCACTGGAGGACCTTGAAAATCATAAGAAACAGCTACTAAAGTCACATACATTTGATCAGTTTTTAGAGATCTGTGGGAGAGAGAGTACAGTGAAAGAAAACTCTGCCGTCTGTTGAGGATTCAAATTAGCCATTAGTATTCAAAAGCTATGCAACAACATAATATAGCTACTGCATGGAACAGTTTGTTACATATAATAGCTGAAATAGAAAAACCCAACTCAGCAACTGGAAATGTGGAAGTGAAATGTTCCAGAACCATATTCAATATTCGCAATATTCGACCCACCATCAACATCCCCACTCACGCTCCAACTCGACTCTTACTAGGCGGCTGACATCAGGAAGTTGGATGAGTCGGGTCTTCAGCCTACCCGATTTGTCCAACCCGTCCGGCAATATTCGACCCACCATCAACAACCACATTCACGATCCGAGTCCAACATAGAATATTGGACCTCAAGTGAGACGAGAAATCTGATAGTGAATGGCACGCCATAGTGATATTGTGGTATGACCCACAATTTATGAACACTTCTTGTTGATTATTCAACAAGCTTTAAAATCAAGATTTTTGTTTAATAGTGATTATTCATTAATTAGCATTTGTACAAATGCAATTTCTAATTTATTCCCATCTGAGCACTTGTTGTTCCTCTGTGTAAGTACTTGCACTGTTCCACTGTGAAGAGTACTTGCACTCAAGAGATGATAATATGATTTTACAAAATAAAGAACCTGTTTCTGCAGCTCAATTTTGGATATATATTCAAACTTGGTGTTTGAATAGAAACAAAAAAATCATATTATTTTTCTCCACACTGGGGAAAGAGCTCCCACCAACAACATTACGAAAATATAAAATCTCTCCTCGAATTTTCTTTCCAACTCATAATACTTTCTCATTGTTCAATAGGTACTGGTAATATTCTCGAATAACCAATATGAATTTTTGAATAAAAAAATGATTTTTTTTCTTCTCCTA
This sequence comes from Nilaparvata lugens, assembly GCF_014356525.2. NCBI lineage: Eukaryota > Metazoa > Arthropoda > Insecta > Hemiptera > Delphacidae > Nilaparvata > Nilaparvata lugens. The sequence goes on from NC_052505.1 coordinate 63,143,388, forward strand.
TTCTAAATTTCTATGCCTGTGACTTGGTACCTCTAGCAGAGCTCAGTTCCCCTGATATTATATTATGCGTTCAGCAGTAGTGGAAACTCAGTGTTTGTCTCTTTCCACTTCTCCTTTCAAACACTCACTCACTGACTAGTAAGATGTGTGTGTAACGAGTGAGTGTGTGAGCGCGCAACGCCAGTGAGGTAGGTCATGCGCAGTTTGCTGTGGCCCAGTGGAAGACCGGCAGTTAGTTCCGCGACTCCAATCCGATCACATCGTGACGCCCACGCACGCAACGCGTTAGTTCTGTGTGAAACTTTCCCTGGTTATCAGATGAAGCGGCTCACACAAGGCCTCAGCAAGGCCTTAGAATCAGCAAATGTACCAGTCAAACTATAAACATTTATTGAGGAGAAACTGAAATTCCATAATGAAAAAAATATATTCGAATAAAATATAATTTGCTAACGATTTTCGCTCTGAATTGATGGTGTCTTTCAATCTTCCAGTACATGAATATGTATTGCCAATATAACGAGCTATCTCTTGTGGTTGGATGATGATTATTAGTGTGAATCAGTCCTAACAAAAACAATGAACAGACAAGTTTGAAAGTACATTCACTCACTTAATCAATAGAATAGAGTTATTTTCGAGAAGGTAAGAATTTTTGCAAGATTCCTCCTTTCGTTTATACTTTTAATTATTATGATGAAACATTCCAGTTATGTCGTTGTGAATAATTTAAAAAAAAAACATTATGGTCAAAATTGAAGCTTTCCAGCATTCTTAGACATCGATTTTATTTGGAACATTTTCGCTCTCAGGTTGTTTCGGATTCTTTTGAAAGTATATGATAGAATCAATCTTCGAAGGAGCTTGGGGAACTGAGAGAACTATGATGGAAACGGACCTTGTGAAGTTAATTTGAACAAATTGTTCACACAAGTTTTTCTCATTCTCTACCAAATAGCGTAATGTTGAAGCGAACGCAGCAGCAGACAGACGTGTAAGCAGACGGAGAAAAAAATACAACGACTGCATGCAGACATAAATAAGACAGACGCACGCAACATTTAAACACCTGGCCGAGGATTTTCCCTCCGTCTGTCTGCTACTGTGTACGTTATCCTCTTTAGTGGCGAAATGGTTGGCCAACATCTTTGGTTGGATAACATCTTTGAACATTCCCAATATGCGACCAGCCTGAGTGAATCAAACAAAAACAATGAACCTAAAACCTGGGCTCAACCTAGAAAAAAGAGGGGTGGATGATTCTGCTAAAATTATTTCAGTGTTGTTATATCGGAGCTAGAGTAGAATCCGATTTTTCTTGCATGGTGAGAGAAACACTTCATCTGGTTCTCAGATGAAACAGGTTCCACTTTTTGTGTAGTTGAGAAGATGATATTGTGGTAATTATTCATAAATAATATGAAAAAGACTAAGAAATTGTAAATAAATCTGTAGTTTTTTGACAATTTCTTAGTCTTTTTCATTTAATAAAACAGGTTCATTTTCATTTCATCCCTGCTTTACTTTCGGGTTGGTGTATACATTTACAAATTCTATTCAATTTCGCACTTGAGTAACAGTACTAGAGCTTGATGAATGTGATGCTCTAATGGTAATATTTTGAAACGTGAAAAAATAGAAAGGTAATATTTTTTATAGATATCAGACGCTGCAACTGGACGCTGTGCCACTGTTGCAGACAGAACTAAGAAACGTATAGCTTCAAACAGCAACCCCCATACCAATTATTGAATAATTACAAATCGAAGCATCTATGAATGATCATATTTCATTTTCATTTCAGGTTCATTTTCATTTCATCCCTGCTTTATTTTCGGGTTGGTGTATACATTTACAAATTCTATTCAATTTCGCACTTGAGTAACAGTACTAGAGCTTGATGAATGTGATGCTCTAATGGTAATATTTTGAAACGTGAAAAAATAGAAAGGTAATATTTTTTATAGATATCAGACGCTGCAACTGGACGCAGTGCCACTGTTGCAGACAGAACAAAGAAACGTATAGCTTCAAACAGCAACCCCCAAACCAATTATTGAATAATTACAAATCCAAGCATCTATGAATGATCATATTTGAATGATCATTTTCATGTATGACAATAATAATTATGACAATTCAATTGCGGTTGGATTCGAGGTATTGTAAAACAGTTGCTTTATTCATATCAAGCCACGTTCACTCGAGAGTTGTCAACAGAATATTGCTCATATATAGTTTTATTCGAAAAAATTGTCAATTTCTCCTGTTGAAAACAAGTAGTTGGATTTTGCTGTGCTTCTGAAGAAGTTGTCAACAAAATGCCAAACTTGTTGAAATCCGGCCAGTCGACAACTCCGGTATAAACGTGACTCTAATCAAAATATCTCTGCTAGTGAACAAATCCCATGAAATCTAATCCCTGGATTGGATTAATGGGAGGACATAATATTATAAACCTAGTTACATCCAGAGTCTAATGCATCTTCAATTTCCAATATGTCAATTAGCCAAATGTCATCAGAAAGAAATTCTCTCATTTGGTGGTCTCAGCATGTTGGGCCTTTTATGAAAACTTTCTGGAATGAGTGTAACAAATCTTGGTAACTGGCAATAATCTCATTTTGAACGCTCTCCTTCAGATCATGTATTTTTGTAAGACGTGGACATAGCCGGCATTTCACCAAAATGTTCCAGGATTGTGTGCTGAATTTTTTTGCGGCTTGCCGATTATAAACTACTCGCTACTTTTTTTTTATTTGTGCTCAAATAAAGATGATTCGAATGATAAAATTGATACATGAATAACTATCTTTTCTTTTTTAAAACAATTACAACATTTTAGAATGTGAATTTATACAATTTAATGCAATAAACAGCAGCTGCTGGGTTATCCTTTTCATAAAAGGATAACATTTATGAGTGTGTTTTGATTCATTTCCGTCCTTGAACAGTCATTCTTGTTCCTATAAGTTTTATACTCTGTCTCATTCCTTCATCTCTCATGCAACTCTGCCACGTCACTTCGCCGCATACTCTCTAATTTATCTTTTCAATTAGAGTCCAGGACCAGGATCCACATCCGTATAAAATTGCAGGAAGAGGACCGATTCTTTGTAGCTTTTCTTGTTTCTCATAAGAAATTAAGATCTAAAGAAAAAACATATTTCTTAATTAAACATTGACCATTCAATTGCCACTCTTCTGATAATATCGCTATTGTCCGTTATCTAGCCAACTTCTGCCCGAGGTAACTGAAGTTCATACCCATCATCAGTGAAATGAAGTATTGATCTACTTTCTTCATCTTTCTCTTCCCAGTGTGCATTCAGCAGTACTCTCTCATTTTTTTGCTATTACATATTCTCATTTCACCTTTTTTGTCCTTCGAACAATTTCATTCAGCATACCACATATTTCTTCTGTATTGCTCTAAATAATAGAAATTTCATCAGTAAAATTCTATGTATCCAATTCCACACCGATATTGATGCATCACACCTCTGCTACTTTATTTTTAATTGAGATTTTTCAATGACTGATGCGTTCAATAATTACGCTGATACGAAATCTTGTCGAGAGCCTTCATACACTAGCTTTCACCACTCGCCATTTTCCTCTGAAGCTGCATTCAATTTTCTTATTTACACTGATGGATCTAGATATTTCCAAATAATTATTCCCTATTCTCAGTTCTTCATATTCTCAGTGTGCATAATGCGGTTTTTGTGTTCATTCCATCTATGGCTCTCTCGAAATTCAATGATAGTACTGTTGCACTAGCGGGAATTTAAGTTCGTTTTCATAAATTTCTTCTCTTTCATCAATCCATATGAATTTCTGTAGGATTAGGTTGTTTTTCTCCGTAAAAAGAGTGATATAGAAAAGGAGAGTTTAATCTTGAAACGCATATGGCTTTCATTGATTTCGAAAAGGCTTTCGATAGAGTGAATAGAAGTATTATGTGGAAGAAGGTTATCCTTTTCATCTCGTAAATGCTATAAGATCACTGTACCATGATACACAAATAATAATCAATACAGGTGATAAACGACTAGACGAAATGGTAGTCAACCAAGGAGTGAGACAAGGGTGTAGTTTATCACCCACTTTATTCAATATATCTTGACCACATTTTCCAAAAATGAAAATGTAGGGTAGGTTTAGGAATAGAACTTGAAAAGAACGTTCACCAGAATGCATTGTTATTTGCTGATGATTTCTGGATAGTGCAGGACAATGAAAATGACCTCCAAAGAACAGTCCATATCCTCAATGAAATAGGTCAGAAATATAATTTAAAAATATCAACTAAGAAAACGAAAATTATGGCATTCATAGGCAGAGTATCGATCGAGCAGTCGTAGCGAGCAGACGTAGTTTTTTTTAGTGAGAGTAGTTGAAATAGTGTATGCAATAGTTAAAGTGCTGAGTTCAGTGTTTTAATTGTTGTGCGCGAGTTCAGTGCCCTGCGCCGAAAAATCAGTTCAGTGCTGAATTACCATCTAGTCCGGCTAAGGAATGTAAAGAATGTGAGGAATGTCGACTCCCAAAAGATTGCCAACCTTCCTACTGCCAGAGTTCGAAGAGGAGGAGGAAACAGAGGACGACGCAACTATGAGTCAACTAACACCGGCTAGGAGCGTTGAACCAGCGTCAATGACTGGAAACGTCAACACTTCCCCAGAATCGTTTCTAAAAACGAATCAACTGAAAACTGCAACGGAGCAGTTTTTGTACAATGCATGGAAAGAAGTCACTTTCCAACAGAGTGAAGAGAGAGAAAGAATGCATAAACTGGAAAAGGAGTTGGAGAGAGCACGGTTGGAGATTAATCAGCTGAAAGAGATATTTTCATCAGCATCTACAACCACACAGAATCTTCAATCTTCAGCTTCACATACAATGCAACCAGCATCTTCTAGAAGTAGCAATAAAAGTTATTCACCACCGAATTGGGAGGAAGAAGAGAAAATGGTAGCATCAGAGACTGCATGGATTCTTCCTAAACAAAAGAAGAGAAAAATCTGTGACTCACCAGAAAAAATAAGGCCTGCAACTGATTCTACAAGTATGAAACCGACAGAAAAGAGAAACAAGCCACCACCAGTCATATTAAGCAATATACAAGAGTATTCGAAAATTAAAGAGGCATTGAAATCGAAAAATCTCAATTTCAGTGCCAACATGATGAACAACAACCAGCTAAAATTGAATGTTGAAACTGAACAAGAATACAGAGATTTAACTAAGATGTTGAATGAAGCTAAATATGAATGGCACACGTACGAAAATAAACAAACTCGTCCAATTCGTGTCATGGCTAAAGAGCTTCATCCATCATGCGATCCAGAGGATATAAAGAACGATCTTCTAAGCAGAGGCTTTCAAATAATCAGTGCTGTCAACAAAATGAAAAAAGTGAAGAAAGATGGAAAAGAACACATCATCAGACTTCCAATGTTCATGCTAACATTCAAGAATACAGAAGATACAAAAAGAATATTTGAAATTAAACATATTTGCTGCATGAAAGTGAAAATTGAATCAATTAGAAGTAATAAAATGATTCCACAGTGTAAACGTTGTCAGCGGTTTGGTCATACACAGACATACTGTCAACATGAACCTGTGTGTGTGAAGTGTGCTGGAAAACACTGGACTATTTCGTGTACTAAGGCTAAAGAAACCCCAGCCAAATGTTTCAATTGTGCTGAGGCTCACCCAGCTAACTACAGAGGCTGTCTCATCGCAAAAGAACTTCAGAGAAGAAGAACTGAAAAAGAAAACCTAGTTAAAAGAAGTAGCGAAGTACCACATACAACTAAACAAAGAAACTTCACTTCAAAAAAGTACACTGGAGAAATATCCTATTCCCAAGTAACGAAACCCACTCCAAGCCTACAACAGGAGAGCCAACCAAAGCAACAACAACAACAACCAGTTGAAGTCAATAAGGTTTTGCAGGAAATTTTGAACAGTTTAAATATTCTTTCTGGACGACTTGACAGCTTGGAAGGGAAGAGTAAGAGTATTGAGAAGAAAACTAGAAAATGAATATTGCGAGCCAACAAGATATAAGGATTGCTACCTGGAATGCCAATGGAATAAATAATATCAATAATAATAGAAAACAAGAAATAGAAATATTTCTAAAGACACGAAATATAGATGTTTGCCTCATCTCTGAAACCCATTCAACTGAGCAGACTCACTTCAAAATCAATGGATATAATGTTTACGAAACTATTCATCCTCAAAATCAAGCAAGAGGTGGAAGTGCTGTAATAGTGAAGGAGAGTATTAAACACTATGAAGACTTCAGTATTCAAAGTAATGAAATACAGCTAACTGTAGTTGGAATAGAGTCCATCAACCAGAAAATACTTGTTGGAGCTGCATATTTTCCACCACGTTACAATTTAAAGAAAAATGATTATACAAATATTCTTCATCAGCTTGGAGATAGATTCATAGTGGGTGGAGATTTTAATGCCAAGCATAAGGATTGGGGTTCAAGACTCACGACTACCAAAGGAAAAGAACTCAGAGAGGCTATCCGGGAGCTGGGCTGCGAATTCCATTCATCAGGGACACCTACCTATTGGCCAACAGATTTGAATAAAACTCCAGATCTTCTAGATTTCTTCATAACAAAGAGAATATCCAGTAATTTCATCGACATTGAAGAGAGCTTTCAAGGGGAAACAGTACAAGAAGCAGCCACAAAACTACAGAATGCTAGCAACAGATTCAGTGACTGGACCAAAAAATGGAGAATTCGATTAAATGAGATGAAGTCTATTCATATCAACTTCACAAACAAAATTATCAATGACCCGATTCGAATAAATCTGAATGGGAATGTAGTACCACACAGCAACACAGCAAAATACCTTGGAATGACTCTTGATGCCAAGTTGAAATGGAAAGAGCATATCAAGATGAAAAGGAGCGAGCTAGGACTCAAATACAGTAAAATCTATTGGCTGTTGGGCCGTCAATCACAACTCTCATTGGACAACAAGTTATTGATTTACAAACAAATTCTAAAACCTGTCTGGACATATGGAATTCAGCTTTGGGGCTGCTCTAGAACATCTAACATCAGTCAGATTCAAACATTCCAAAACAAAGTACTGCGGAACATGGTGAATGCGCCCTGGTACATAAGGAACAGCGATTTGCACCGAGATCTGCACATCCCCTATGTGACCTGTGAGATAAGACGATTGGCAGCCCATCATGAGTCACGTCTTCATCAACACGACAACACCGAAGTCATCCAACTACTAGACAACACTGAACTCACTAGGAGGTTGAAGAGAACAAAGCCCTTCGAGTTGGTGTAGTGCTAGTGGAGTGATTAAAGTATATTGAATAAAAGTGTAGTGGAATAATTTAAAGTAGTGAAATTATAGATTGGAACTGTAGGCTTCACTGGAAGACTTTAGCAATAAAAAATTAATTTAGGATAAGAAATAACAGAACAAAATTAATGGTTAGTCCTAGTGACTAGTTTTAATAGAAATAACAAAAAAAAAAAAAAAAAAAATTCATAGGCAAATATCCGGTCGAAAATTGTTATTAATAATACAGTGTTGGAACAAGTTTCTCAATCTAGGAAGTTACATTAGTTACAAAGATGAATTGGATATTGAGAGAAAATAGGAAAGTTTCAAATGATATGTGGAAATATCAGCAGGACTTTGGGTAAAAAAGCTAGAACAGATACAATTATGAAATTTTATAAGGTAATGGCCGCTCCAGTCCTCCTCTATGGTAGTGAATCATGGGTTTCTACGAAGCCACTTGAAAGTAGAGTGCAGGCAGCCGAGATGAGATTTCTCCGAAGAACCAAGGGATGTGACAGAAGAGATCATTTCAGGAATGAAGATATCAGGAAAGAATTGAAAATCTGCAGCATGAATGAAAGAGTTACGGAGAATCGGCATCAATGGAGGGAGCATGTTCAAAGGATGTCAGCTGAAAGAATACCATTTAAAGTCTATAATTATCAGCCAGTATGCAAAAGAGATGTTGGCAGACCACGCAAGCGGTGGCAATAATAGGATTTATTATGTTTATTTGAATAATTGGCTAGATGTGAGTCGGAACAGGTTAAAGCCTAATCCTTGTTTGTAAGAAGAAGAATAAGAAGAAGACTAGGATGTTATCAAGTGTGAAAAAGTTCATCTCAAATCCGGTCTAGTTAATTGGGGTTGCTTCTATCAGGTATCCGTCCATTCAAAACGAAATTATTGTCATAAATTATGTATACTATAAATTATACTTTGCATAATATACACTTTTGACAGGAGACAAATTGATCGATAATTCTTGAATTCCTCCCTATCACCTTCCTAGAATATAAGAAGTATGAGGTCAGCTTGAAGCCATACTTTTGGGACTTTTACACTCTTGAGACACAGATTGAATATATTTGTTAGTCTAATCCATTTTCCTTCTACTTTCATTTCCTCGTAGGACAATAATATTCTATCTGAAAATGATTTTGCTTCCTTGAGATGCTCGATTGCGTGCTTTCACCTCGATTCTTCCCAATTCATGCATTCATGTATCTTAATATAATGTTGTTGTATTTGCATGGATCATCCCCGAGACCTTCTTTCAAGTCTTCATAGAACTCTACAATTTCCTCTCCGATGAAGCTGAAGTTGTTGCATGAACCTGTATCAATATTTGACTTCCGTCCACGTGGTTTTCTTCTTTGATGCTTGTCATCATAAATCCAGTTTCCCCTGTCGTACAGTTCCTATTCAGATACAGTAACCTATCATTTTCTATGATAGACCTTGATTCCTATGATTCCTATGATACACCTTTTTATAATTTTTTCTCACTTCCGCGTGTCCTATCATATCCCATTCAACTAGCTCTCCTAACAGCAGCTCTATCCCCCGATTAGCTCTGAAAGATACCTACATTCGTACATAATCATTTTTCTAATAATATAATCTTTGCTTTATGCATCTCTATTATATTTCCTCTTTTCAAAATCATTATATTTTGTTCCCTTTTGTTCTCCTTTCTTCCGGTTGCCGATCCGATCCGTGGTTGCTACTGCTCTTTTGTATACTTGTGGTTGTCTTTAAATTTTCCAAGACTGCAGAGCATTCCCTCAACTAATTATCTCATCTCATAGTGGCCATGTACTTCTTTCATATTCTGTCATGATGTATGATGGTAGTTCTTTCCTTGTGGCCCGACTAATGTACTCCTAATCTTTTCTATTCTAATGTGGCTATACTGCTCATCTCCTCGAGACAATAACTTCCGGATTTTCATAAGTGAGTTATATTAAATACGAGTTACTTGAGCTCGTAATAGTCTATGTGAACTCCATCCGATTAAACATAAACTGATCGAATTTACAAGGAATTTAAAATAATGATGGAGGAGTTTGGAAGGATTTACAATCATTTCACAAGTTCATTAACAATAATTAATCTCAATTTCAACAGTTTGATGGTCCTGTAACATTTGAAAGTCAATATACCCGTATTTCAGTATGTAAGGATCTGTAAAGATTATTATGATATCAGGTTTCCTTTTATATCCACAGTGTTCAAAATTCATGATCGAACGAAGAATGGCCTGTTGGTAAGTCGACGATGAAGGTTATGCTGGGCTTGCATCAAATCAAAACGATGCACCGACAATGAATTATAAAATTATCAAATGATAGAAAAAACGTTTCAAAAACGTTTTAAAATATAAAGGTGTCTCATGAAATGGATAAGCTGCCTCCAGTGATAAGCACAGATGGAGTTTATTTGGGTAACTGAACAATTCCACTTCAAAAGTTCTACACTGTCAACGTCCCCAAGCATGCAATATTATTCTCATCCTCCTTCGAGGCTTGTATGCTGTGACTGATCTGGGAATCCTTTCTTTTCCCGTCCTGTCGATATGCTTTCTCCAGAACTGTCGATTTTATTGAACTCTGTCAGGTATGGCCACAATATTCAGCACCTTTAATCTCGCCTCAATCAAGTCTGTCCTTTCTTCTGCAGACTTTCACCGATTTCAAGGGTCAAGTCACATGAGGCGCTTTTAAGACGAGTCGGCAGGGCAGGGAGCTCTTCGAACTTCGATTAAGCTGAATATCAGCTGATTCCTGAATCAGCTTCCTGCCTGACAAATTGTCTGAAAAACGCTTCATGTGGCTTCTACTGCATGTATCTCGCTCAAAAATCTGCATGAATCTCCTTGGGAACTCACGCGATTTTCTATTACATCATAAAGCTTAAGTTTCGTGTCCTCTCCTTATAAATCGATTTACTCATGAAGCCTGAAAATGATCACTTTATTCAATAATAAAATATAATTATGAATGAAAATGAACTTTATTCTGCCTTTGAGTAATACAGTAAAACAGTTAAATATACTATATATAAATATATAAATATATTCAGAATTATACTAGCAGCAATTTTTCATAGCCAGTTCACATTCATTATATATATAAATTTCATATTATAGAGGTAAGAGTTGCTGAATAAAATGAATAACAATTATTATCTGCGGCCATTGCGGTACAATGATAAGAATTTTATAAGAAAAATACTGTTCTCAGAGAACGAAACTTGAGGTCAAAAATTAGAGTTAAAAATTGAATGTCGAACAACAAAACTAAAAAATTCAGAAGCATAGAAACAGTTCAAAATAAAATTCAGAAAACTCATAATGCACTAATACATTCATGAAGAGATTGAAATGGGGTTAAAACTACAATCTGACATTTCAAGATAAAACTTGAAGTGAACTGTCTGAATCATGTTGTTGAAACAACCAAGGTTTTATAATTTTCGTGAAATTTGCAAGGGAGGTTTTCCTCCTGCCATCATTAGATATGATGTTATGTAGTTTTGGACCTAGATAAACAAATGATTTCGCAGGAAAACTGAAGTTTATTCTAGGTAGTCGTGAGATGGAATCCTCAATTCGTCTTTCAGAAAAGCAGGGTCTAAAAAACCCATCATTCCCACTACGCAAGAAGAAAATTCTTTATACTTTAAAAGCAAGTAAATCATATCTACAACTATTTAGATGTAAAATTATTGGTTGAGGTAGAATTTTAGGTGTACGTAGAGAGAAATTGATGAATATAGTTTTCTCAACATTTATTGCCAATCAGTTTCTGAGATACCAGTTCTGGAGGAGCTTACAATCCTCATTTATTTTGCTGAACAAATCCTCCCATGAATTGCCCGAACTAACTAATACAATATCATCTGCAAAGCAAAAAATTTTCCCATTGAATTTAGCATTACACAGATCATTCACAAAGATAATAAATAGTAAGGCTGAGAGCACTGAGCCTTGTGGTAATCCTGTGTTAACTGTTAGAAAAGGGCTATGTGTATTATTTACTTTCGTACATTGGGTTCTATCATTTAAAAACGAACTGAACCACAGCAACGCTACACCCCCCACCCCATAACGCTCTAATTTTCCCAAAAGAAGTTTATGTTCCACAGTATCGAACGCCTTTCTTATATCCAAGAACAGTACATTTACATTTAATCCATTATTTACGTTGTTGTAGATGTTTGCCATGAAATCAAGCAAGGCACGCTCCGTGTTGAACCCTTCGCGAAACCCATATTGGTTTACACTAAACAAATTAAACTTATTAAGAAAATGTAATAGTTTACATTCAACAAGTTTTTCTAATAGTTTCGAGAATATGGATAACAGCGCTATGGGCCTGTAGTTATCAAGTTGTAATTTATCACCACCTTCAAAAATTGATAAAACAACTGCCTTCTTTAATATTCGAGGAAAAACACCATGTGACATACTTGCATTACACAAGTGACATAAAATTGTTATAATACTTGAAAGAATTTGTTTCAAAGTTTTACTACTAAGAGAGTCGTATCCAGTTGATTTCTTATTTGGCAAGATTTTGATTAGATTGAAAATTTCTTCTTCGGTGGTAGGGTATAAAAATAAGGAATTATCACGATAATATGCTTGGAAAGCCTCGTTGTAATTATCTGGTGAGTTATGAAAGCGTGGGGACTCTTATGAAATATTCATTGAACTCTTCTGCTATAAACTGTGAATCCTTAATAATTGTATCATTATCCATTGCTTTAATACTTGCAATAGTGTTGTTCTGATTTTTCCTCCCCGTTATTTTATTAACTATTCTCCATTGAGGAGTTTTATCGTTAGCATTCCTCTCAAATAATTGGCTATAGTAATTTACTTTAGTAGCTTTTATGTCATCTGCAAGCTTGTTTCACTCTTATTCGCTCAATATACCGACATTGCATACAGTATATTACAGGGTGTTCTGAAAAAAGTGTCCATAAGTCAGTGCGTGATTCCTCTCATCAAAAGAAGGAAAAAGTTTTAATTAACATAGGTTCGAAAATGTTTGGTTACCAAGTTATGCAGGGTGGAAGATTTCGTCTGAATTTCTGCGCCACTGATGAAACGAAGCCCTACGGGTATTTGTTGGCTGTTAATTAAGATGTACAATTTAGTGTACTTCATGTAAAATAGACTCAGGATTTGAATAAAACTGCTTCCAGACCTGTAGCTACAGTAATTTCCAAGATATGTGACGAAATACGCTACACTTGGTCCCAAAAAACAAGTTCCTTCAAGGTTTGAAACAGATTCACCCTGTAGAACTTGGTAACTAAGCATTTCCGGACCTATGTTAATTAGAACTTTTTTCTTCTTTTGATGAGAGGGATCACGCCCTGACTCATGGGCACTTTTTTCAGATCATTCTGTATAAGTTAGTGAAAATCACAAATTTTTACAGAACAGTCTGTAATAAGCGTGAAGTAATATCTCAAATCATCCATTCTGTTGTGTACAATAAATTATTGAATATTCTCTTAATTGAAAGGAGATTATTGGATCATCATCAACTCAGCCGAAGTTCTCAATACTTCTCGATCAGCTAATGAACGTTCTATGCTCAATTCCAGCACAATCGGAGTTGGATCAACCGGTGGTTTTACAACTCTACACGGCACAAATTCGATCTTATCGGATATTCTACATTAGTGTTAAAATTGCACTATGATGAATGGATTTCACGATAGAAAATCAATAAGATAGATGGTTTTCACTGCAGAAAATCGATTTAGATTTAGCTATGGTCCTTGAACTTCTCTTCAATAAAGAACGGTTATTGCCACTGTAAACTAACATTGCTCATTGAATATACTTGCTCGGCCAGAATCCATTGTTCGAGATCGACGATACAGTTGCAAATAGTTGGAGCCAAGTTCATCTGGTGAAACAAGAAATATAATATTAATTGAGGGAATCGCTCGGAGCCAATTAGTTGACTGCGGGTTGTGTGATGGTATGGGGAATTTATCGAGGGTGACCGTCCGGGTTTTCGATGAGGGAAGGTCGAACAATTTTCCGATAAATTGTTATCGAGAGAAGAAATAGGAATTGGTAATTGGAGCCGGCCCAAACCCTTGGGGTTGTCTCTGCTCTCTCTGTGTATCGAGTTGGTTGAAAATTGGACACTGCTGAACCATCTACTGCGCATGCGCTGTGCAAATATACCGCACGATCCAATAATTAAACCGTTGAGAGCCAGTTGGAGCAGGAGGCCAACTTTCGCTTTTTCTTCATCTGTGTGCTCTGTTCTTCTCAGCTTTTCCACGTTCTTTCTTCCATTTCTCTTCATTATTTCTATCCACAATCGACGTTACTTTACTCCGATTTCCACTCTCCATTCTCCAATCTGCTTCGTTCAAAATGAATGGTTCGAGCTTATTATTCCGAAAAAACCCCGCTTCTACAGATTGCTCGTTACGATGCACCTATAGAAGAAACCATGTTGTCAAACCCTATTTTCCAAACTGATGTCGACACGAGTGCAGACTATTTCTTCTTCTACCTTCATCATTATTCGAAAATTCAGATTCAATTCGCTGGGATATGCTCCCAGGACAATCATTGTTCATTGTACTCATTGTGCATTGTACTCGGTGTCATTTTCATTCAAATCCTATTCTTAATTCAAATACAACTTGAGAACTTCCTATTCACCAATAATTATTCCTATTGCTGTGAATTCTTAGAATCATTGTTCCATTCATGTTTCACTGGGTACGGATGTCTCATTTTGTGGAAAACGCCTGCATCATTTATCCTCTTCTTCTCCTACCATAGACAATTTCATATAGAAAGACATAAACCAAGATTCATAGTTCATTTCACGAAATGAAGAAGGAAAAGCAAACTCCACTTTCATACTAGATTGTCTTCAATATGTCATCATTTTCTGTCATAATAAGTAAAAATCATGATTGATCAGAAATTCTATTCGAGCAGGGGTGTTCAAAAGAAGGGGGGGGGGAGTTTGGCCGCATACTTCGTCCTTGAAAGGGACGCAAAATGCTTTTTTGAACATTTTAGGGAGAGGGTCCAGAAAGTTTAGAAGTGTTTGAATGACTACTTACGACATTAGGGAGAATTGTTTTTCCTTGAAGGGAATTGAAGCCGGATTATTTTCCGGATTTTTAGGAGGGTGGTGCGTCCTTCGGGCACCAATTTCTGATTTACTATTGTATTATTGCATTCTGTCAATTGTTAATTTTGATTTGATTCCGAATAAAATTATAAAATAATCTTAATTTTATTCGAATAATTTGTAACCGGTGGAGATATTTATAAACACTACCTCACACCTTATCATTTGTAACGGAGAAAGCCAGGGGGACTTTATGATAGAACCCCATTTTGTAACGAGTGAAAATGTATGAGAATTGCTTTTTAAATATCTATTTAACTATTTAGCCCAGTCAACGAAGTGTTTTAAGGTGCGTACAGATATACGCGCCGCGAACATGAGCAATTCACTTTGAATCAGCTGATTATAACTGTATTTTCACAGAAACGGTAAGATAAAGATATGAAAAGCTTGGCATCAGCTGATTAAAAGTGAATTGCTCATGTTCGCGGCGCGTAAATCTGTACGCACCTATAGAGGGAAAAGTTTAGATGACAATTTTTGACCTCACAGTTCTGTTTAGGGTAGTGAGGAGGTAAACATATCAAAAGTCCACACCCCTACCCACTGTGCTAAGGGGTTGGGGGTGGTTAAAAGGTACCATTTTTTGGTTTCTCGCATATAACTCGAAAATTATGCATTTTACAGACATGACATAGAGAGGATATCTCGAAAAGTGAGAGAGATATAGAAAAAAATGTAAGATCAATATTGTAGGAAATTATGTAAGCTTCAATTTCTTATGGAACAGTAATGTCTGCAAAATGCATAATTTCCGAGATATATGCGAGAAACCAAAAAATATTACCTTTGAACAACCCCCACCCACTTAGCACAGGGGGTAGGGGTGAGGACTTTTGATATGTTCACCTCCTCACTACCCTAAACAGAACTGCGAGGTCGAAAATTGTCTTCCAAACTTTTTCCTCTATACTCTTTTTTGAGCATTCATTGCCTGGACTAATTAACCTGTTCAAATTATTTGAATTCACGGTTGGGAGCATTGGATGGATTCGTTCACCCAAAGGCCAAGATCTTCACTATTGTTCAACAACACCTGCTTTAGCAACTATGTAACTTATCACGAGCCAGGAACGACAAATAAAAAATTTTGTGGAAATGCTACTGACATTGATTTACTAGTTGTATTCGAACATGAAATTATCGGTCATCTTTGAAATTCTGTTACATCCAATCATTCATCAAGTCATCTAGTCATCCAGTCATTCATTCAATATATTTGTATCTGGTCAATCTATACGAGCTTAATAAAATAATTTTGACACTCACCATGGAATTGAAAATTCAACAAATAAATCAGCACTCACAATCACTCATGTTTTAACTACATTTTAACTACCATTTCCTAGACTACAAGCGTTTTAATTATACAAAATAATAATAATAAGGATATTTTATCCTTTAAGGATATCTAAATAGTAGGGAGCCTAATTCAGAGGCCGAAACATGTTCTGTGACTACATCATCTCGCGGTACAGACTCGATTAGAACTGCGCTTTCCACTCAACTTTTCCGATTTGCAAGAAAACACGTGGAGAGCCCGGCCTAATTTCAAGTTGGAATATGTCATGGAGTCGCACGGTTCAGACATTTCCAAATACGTTTGCATTAATTTCATTACGAAATCCAAGCCAGTACTATGGAAATGGTAGAAGACTGCAATAATTTGGATGAATAAGAAGCAAGTTAGTAAATCTTTTATGGCAACGCAAAATTTAGTCGCTTGATGGAATATGAATAAATTCTTTAACTATCAAAAATACGATTCACTAGATTTAATATTGGAAAAATTTAGTTCAATTTTGATCAGTTCAATAACTTGAAAGAAAGGCACAAAAAAACTACAATTCAAACATCTCAATATGACCCATATTACATTACCCCCTCCCCTAGAAAAGACGAACTCACTAAAAGATTATATTTCATTCATACTCAATCCTTTTCACACTAAAAACTGGACACTTGAAACTCTTATCTGTGGTTGACATCATCATCTGCGCCTGGAGCTGGAACCTGCTACAGCTTCTGGATGTCGATATGGTGGTGGTCGAGGGGATGCAGCCGATGGTAGTGCCCAGGGATCTCAGCCCGAGGTGGTTGACATTACAGTAACTATATTACCCACAGTAAGGCCATTAACTATCACGCATTTGATTGGCTAGCTCGATGACGTGGTACAAATCCGCCATTAAGATTCCAAACAAACTTTATAGTCCTATCTTATTGCATTGGAAATTTGGAACATCCTTTTTTACCGATTGGAAACATACTTTGAACTTCCGATGAGTATGGTATAACATTTTCGAAGGGAAATTGTTGCACAAATTATTGCACCAGGGACTGCTGATGCAAAGAGCTACTGATTTGATTTATTTTAAATCATTACTGGTTATAATAACATTGGTAACAAATTCCTGGATTACTAATACGATATGTAACAAATGTATATTCGGCTTCGGATGGGCTTGATGGGTAAAGTTGTACCGCTCTATTCTCAAGAATTTGAAGCAGTGCTTCTTCTTATGGAAAGTAGTATTTTTCGAAAGGCAATTGGCAGAATCGGACAGGCGAGTCGAATACGTAAGTTTCGGAAGTTACTAAGCAATGCTCTCGTCTCGGAAGTTGCTAAGCAATCCTCTCGTCTAGACCACTACTGTAGCCTACTACATCTCCGTTCTCAACGGCAAGCTATTCACAAAAAGATTGCGTCCTTTTTTCGGATAGTTCTTCCATTGAAACACTTTTATCGTCTCTCTCTATCCTACTTTCTACTGCCTATTTTGAGACTTTTCGGTATTCTGACTATTCTGTTATCGGAATAAAGAGAGTAGACTGAATCTTGATCAAGTTTTTGCACGTCTCACATTGATCCGCTGTTATACCCTTACTATTTGGATTATTAGTTGAACATTCAGCTATCTCATTAGACTTCATGATAGATTGATTGATATGTTGTGATTTTAGATCATTTTTGACATTACGTGGAATGTTATAATGTTCTTTGGCTCCAGGCTGAGTTTGCTACCAAAAGTTTGACTTTCAGATTGCAATAATTGGTATGTTCTGTAAAATCTCAATTCTCGATTTTCTGTAGAGGTGCAGTCATAAAAAATTGGAAACATTTAAATTAATGCTTGTCCTGAAGAATTAGTAGATTTTATGCCAATATTATGAAAATCATCCAAATTATTGGAGTTGATATAAAATCACAGTGATTATAACAGTAATTTGACTAGCAAAATTTTTTTGTAATGATAAGGTCGTTTAAACAATATGACAACCCATCACCACTTACAGGGAACGAAATGCTGAATGAAATACAATTCATTCAATTTGGCCAGTGAGCATTGTAGCAGAGGAATATAGACATCATATTTGTATTTTGATCTTTAAATAGAGCAATGATCGGTATGATCTTTATGAAAACTGATAAAAATGAAATGAAATGAGAAAATTCTTTATTAGGCGGTGTTAGGACTTTCAAGTCCTCTCTACCACTCAACCTCGACATAAGAAATGCAATTGAATAGAAAATACAGTTTAACTTAATATATAAATAAAAATACATTAAATAATATAGCTACGAAATAGAAACATAGTTGGAACAAAACAGTCAATCTGAATTTCGACTAAAAAATCAATTATATAATTCAAGAAACAATAGTTAAAAAAGGAATTATCATCATAATCATTCACACAGCCCACGAGACCAGTTCCAAGCGCCAACCACACGCTACCTCCGCAGACTCAAATGGAGAGCCATTGAAATTCTATATCCATTGATTGATTTTCAGAAATTAGAGTACACACCATGATTGGCTCCGACATGATTGTTCCAATCCATGACACCAATCCAACATGGCGAAACTCAAGACATCTTCAAAAATATGTGATTATAATGATAAAATAGGTTATTGGATCCTATTTGTGGAGAATTGTACACAAATCCAGAGACCATTTCAACTTTATCGTTCTATCAGACGATAAACATAAGGGTTTCACAATCTTGGTGATTATGAGGCAAATAACATATAATTATAAAGTTCACAAACTTTTATTTTAATGGTAAGTTCAATAACATGAAAATCATTGACTTCCAGTATATGCAAATCTATAATGATAGTGAAATAATGAGAGAGGTCAATCTTGTAATAATATAGTCGAAGTGGTTGATATTTGAGAAAATCAGGATGTCATATTGTTTTTTAACCACATTCATTTGTAAATGAATGAATAGATTGTATTTTTTCTGAATAGAGATTACATTTTCAATTATTCAAGATATCATTATTATTTGAAGAACTCTACTCCTATGCAATAGCTATCAGAGACCCAAGTTGATATTGGACATATAGAACAATTTTTATTGTGTCAAGCGAATATTTCACACAACGTTTGGCGTAAGTTCTCTGTGACATACGGTAGCCTGCTTTTGTTCTGGACAGCTTAAAAAATAGCATGTACTTTTTCATTTTTCAACCGCTCTATTTTTCCTCTGCGAATGGAGTCTCTTTTCAACCGACCAATCTACACTACATTGTTCTCTTTTCTCTCTACCAACAACGTTAATTTCGAGTTGAGTGAGAGAGGGAAGAGATATGAGTAGAATCAGCCCTACTGTGAGGTAGGGTATGTAACGTCACATCTTAATCTCATAGGCTTATTAAGCCTGCCGCATTTTGCTGTCTCATAGTCAGTGCAGATACAAATTGGCATTAACACATCAAGTCGACGGAGAGACTGTTGTTATATGTCTCATCTGTGACGTCTCAGTCTATCTCCGGCTTAACAAAGCACGTCGTTAGGCGCTGAATGATGTAGTCTCTCTGAGAAGACTTTGGACTGTTGATATGTTGCTCTGCAGTTTTGTTCACTTGAGAAGAACAAGCTCTCCAGTTGCTCTCCAGAATTGAAAATAATTGTGGAGTTTTGTGGATTGTTGGAGAGTAATTCTAGTGATGGAAGAAGAGCTAATAAAAATTGTTCAAAGAAAAATGTGTTAGAATTAGCAACTTCCTCTCTATATGCACTGATATTGTTGTGGAAATAATTAGATAAAATAATATTTCATAAGAATAATTCAGACATAAGTAACTTCTTATGATATACCTTTTCCGATCATTTCAAGTAGGTCTCACTGTATCATGTATAATAATTTGTTATGTCGTCTAATAATTCGATTATAATATCTTTCCTCATAATTTGTCTAAAAGAAAATGGCTACATTATTCAAAAAACTCTCATAATAGTGTATTTCAACTTACCAGATTCATCATACTCTATCCTACCCTTCACTAGCTGTAATTGAATACACCAGCTTCATCAACCAACGGATGCCTATGGTCTATGTTACACAGTAGCAAGAATAGTAGACTATATATAATAATAGCTATATACTATCCTTGACTCATATGGTGCTTGTGAGCTCTATAATCCTCAATCATTCATAATACAGTACTCTGCACATATTGCAGTTTAATGTTCAATATTAGTTTTATCCTAAGACAAATATATATGGTCCAATTATTAAATGTTCATTTCATTGTTCAAATATTGTGAAACATTTCTAATCGTTGCTTTTATCTCATAGTGGTGATAATTTTAATGTAATATTGAACATTAAAGAGATCATAATATTGAATAATTTTAAGGTCAAACTATTGACGTTCACACAATCTCCACCACATACGTTTCCCTGCGTAGTCCATCAACTCAATTACACTTCATTATACTCA
The DNA here is from genome assembly GCF_014356525.2 of Nilaparvata lugens. Lineage (NCBI taxonomy): Eukaryota > Metazoa > Arthropoda > Insecta > Hemiptera > Delphacidae > Nilaparvata > Nilaparvata lugens. The sequence goes on from NC_052505.1 coordinate 63,163,668, forward strand.
CCTAAAAATGTGAAGCTCAATTCAAAAATGTTATTATACTCACATAATATATTTGTTTATATGGATAGATTTTATTCTTTGTGCGGGGAATGTTTATGAACATTATTTTGATAATATGGAATGGTACTATCTGAAATGAATATTCTTTCCGTTGAGAAGAGCTATTGGGAATTGAAGTATTCTTTTTTTGTGAAGGTCACACCATCTTCATTCATATCAAATCTGGACGGACTCAATTGTATATAAAGTTTACAATAATTCATAATATTCAATAGGCCTGCTTTCTGCATTTTCTGGTGACAACTGTCCTTATACACTCTGAATTCATCGCTATACTCCGTTCAAATTAACTTCAAACTTGAAGGAATATGTGGCGCAGAGAAATAGAGGGAGATCAGCCAATTACAGTGATGAATAGTCATAGGTAAAAGCGCAGTTGCTAATTTGTCGATTGGACACCGTAAGCACAGCTTTACATGAGCGCTTGAATACTCACGAAAAATTGGAAGAATGCTGGCCGGTTAGAACGGCAACTTCGCAGCCGTTGTATTTCTACCACTGTATGCCTTCTCTAATGCTCATGTCCCTTAGACATAGCCACTTATTGTTTTCCTGTTGGCGATGTTTATGAGTATTTTCGGTAGATCCAATGCTTCATCTCATGGCGTTAGTGATTATTTTAGCTTGAAGAGTATTATGGAGTTCATTGATGTTCATCTCGATGGGGATAGACCATTAATTTGTGTTATTTTGCCCAATTACTCTGCGAAATTTCTATCAACTGAATGATGATCATAATTACCAATACCAGTATGATTATACTCAGACGAGGGGAAACTTCTTAATGGGATTTTACCAACAATTATTATTGTTAATACACGGTGAATACACGGATAATCTAATAAAACAGTACGTTTTTACCCAGTATCATTATTTTTCCACCTTATTCCAAGAAAATGACTAAATTTTGTTCTTCCTGTAGAGAATGGAATGATCATGAACAATTATAATTAGATCCTATGCTTTTATCCAATGGTGATTTTCAGTTGAGAAGTACTACAGTACATTCAACCGAGCTACTCTTGTAAAGGTCACGTTGAATGCTCCCCGATCACGAGAGCGTCGAATTACTGTGGCGAAGCTTTTAGAGCAGCTATTGTTCGTGCTCCACCGAGCCTGGGAAGCCTAGCAGTGCATTGGAAAATGATACATCTAACGTGCTCACCCGCGAGACTGCAAATCATTTTTCGTTTCTGTTCAGTTCCCGCGTCAAATTAGTAGAAAAATGAGGGGCTAATTCAATTAGAAGTGCAGCCGGCTTATCAGTCGGTACCACTGATTTCCCGCCGGTCGCACCATGTTTCCCAGGAGAACTGCACCAACAGAACAGCTGGCTTTGAACGGATGAGAACGAGATCGAGAACGAGAACAGCAGCGAGAGCACGCTTTGTTGAGGCCTGCTACCTCACAATGATGAGCTGCTACTTTTGTTAACCTTCTGCCAGCAAATTCAAAGAGATTAATTTATTGCAAGAGCAACCACGCTCGAAATAACGAGTTTGTTGCAAAGTGGTGGGTAGAAAAAGCGTAATCAATTCGTTTATGAATTTTAGTCACCCAAAACCAATTACCCAACAAAATTGTAATGAGCATCGATTTGTGCAAAAAAGCTTTGTTGAAAATATTCGTGAGAGCTTTGCTCGCATTCGCATCTGAAATGTTCCTATTTTGAAGAAATAATTATTCGCAATGTGATGATAAATATCACTGTTTTTTAAAACAAATTTTATATTGTCAAGATAGACTCCTTTTCTATGTTTCCTGCCTTCACAAGGCTAAGTTTTTACATGATTTATTCATATCTCTCTCATTGAACATCTCCATTGCTAATTTGGGGTATTAAAACTGTAATCAAAATTTTAATTCCACAGGATAAAAAATGCTGGTTATTTGTATTTTTTATTATTGCAATATGATTGTAGTGATGTGTAATGGATTAATTTGTTTCAATCTGGATAGACCAAATTACAAACGAGAGCAGAGGACTGTCGATAAATTTAAAAGAGCAAAATATTGAATGATAATATGCTAGAATAAAGAGAGCAATAATTAATAGATTGAATGTAGTAAGTAATATTTTCAGCATTAAATTTATACCAGAAGTGACTTATTTGGTTACTCACCAGCAAGTAGTTTTCTTCAAATACTGAATACCAACTTACTCCAGGAATTGGAATTAGGTTTGTGGCAGGACAAGACGGAGTCGGGAAAAGGTGTTAGCTTCTCTTGTACATCTGCTACCCCTATCCGATGTATGTTAATTCTGACATCAATTAAATTACTGATCAGTCCGAAAATTGCTTGGAAGATACTTTACTATATTTGACTATTACTTTACACTGCTGTACAATTCAAAGTCCGATCGCACTAGTTGAATATTTCAATATATATATTCACTGTCACAAAGTAAAATTGTGACGAGAAAGTAGTTAATAATATTATTGGAAGACGCTCGGCAATCAGCAAAGCTAGCCGACCGCGGAGATAAGGAAGGTACCGATGGCGCACCATCTTCCGCGCATCGAGACGATTTCCACCGCCTCTGGCAGCGGCACAACTCCATCCCCTCCACTTTGGGGGAGTATTTAAACGCCGGACGAGCCCCAGACCACAGCATTCCGCTCACAACCTTCCTGCTCCTGGTACAGCGGCCCGTTGGCTGCCGTACGTCCCCGACCTCCTGTCCTGGTACAGCGGCCCCTTGGCTGCCGTAAGTCCCTAACCTTCCATCTCCCTAGGGCACAGCGGACCGTTGTCTGCCGTCCCTGATCTTCCATTCCCCCAGGGCACAGCAGACCGTTGTCTGCCGTCCCTGTCCTCCCATCTCCCTAGGGCACAGCAGACCGTTGTCTGCCATCCCTGTCCTCCCATTTCCCCAGGGCACAGCGGACCGTTGTCTGCCGTCCCTATTCTTCCTTCTCCCCAGGGCACAGCGGACCGTTGTCTGCCGTCCCCATTCTCCCTTTTCCCCAGGGCACAGCGGACCGTTGTCTGCCGTCCCTGACCTTCCATTCCCCCAGGGCACAGCGGACCGTTGTCTGCCGTCCCTATTCTTCCTTTTCCCCAGGGCACAGCGGACCGTTGTCTGCCGTCCCTATCCTGTCTGTCCTTCCTTTTCCTACTCCACTGGAGCGGAACCGAGGCCGTAAGGCCGATACAAAATTACATCAAAGTGGTGTCATCAGAGAAGAGAGCGACCTTCACGCCGTCAGAAGCACCAGGAGGTGCTGTTCACGCCAGCTGAGGCACAAAGAAGAAGGAAGAGGAACTTCGACTTGCCTCCTTACCCCGCCCACATTACGACTGAGCGGAGTCATCCAGGAGCAACACCTGGGTATCAATCACCCACCTCTAAAGCTACTCAGGGTGGACGTGATAGATTGGCGCCCGCACTTGGGGCACGAGGCAACGAAGTGAGAATCATCATGAGTGAACAAGGCGAGGCTGTATTAGATGCTCAGCACCAGGAGCTGATAGAGGATCAGTCAGTCGAAGACATAAACCCCGAGGTGATAGCCGACCCCAGAGTTTCCTGGATCTATAGATTGAAAAAGGATGGAGCTTTTAATCTTCTACAAGATTGGGGCATAGTGTCATCTGGAACACTTGTTGAGTTGAGAAGGTTGTTAGTAGAACAACATAAGAAGATGGCTGTACGTTATCCCAGCCCAAGACCCGGAATAGTGAGCGGAAGCAGTGAGGAATCTGGACACTCAGCAACAGGTACTCATGCTGAAGTTGGAACGAACATTCACACAAACCCCCTCATGGACCCAGGGGCGGTATGTGACAAAGTAAGAAGCTGGAGACTGTCTTTTGATGGCCAATCAGATGCTCCCAGTTCTCTAGAAAGGCTAGACGAGCTACAACAAGCCTATGGGCTTACTGGCAACCAACTACTAGTTGCCCTTCCTGAATTACTAGTTGGTAAAGCTACTCTATGGATGCGTAATCGTCGTGACCAGTGGAAATCATGGGACAATTTTGTGAAAGATTTCAGATCACGCTACTACCCACTTACCTATGAGGAGGACCTCGAGAATCTAATTCAGGCAAGGAAGCAAAGAGAAGGTGAATCGTTTGACGAATTTCTCGAAGATGTACTGACACTCATGAGGCGTCGAGGAGGTTTTACAGACGAGAATAAATTACAGAGAGTGTATAAGAATCTCCTCCCACAGTACAAATTGTATATTCGGCAATCAGATGTTCATAGTATCAACGAATTGGAAAAATTCGCGAGGGAGTATGAACAAATAAAAGCAGAGGAGAAACAGAATAGACAGAATTCGAGAGTTCACATGATTGAGGACACGAAAAAGATTACAAGGCTCAAGGTTGAGACAGTTATAACCCCTACTAGTAACAGACCATCTCTTAGTGAGTCTGAACCCATGTGTGGGCAATACAAGAGACCGGGGCACTGGAGATCAAACTGTCCCGAAATCCTGCCATGTGAAAGGTGCGGAAAGAGAGCACTGGAATGTGCCTGTGATGAGCAAAAGGAGAATAAGATTCCAAACAAGACAGCAGTGATGCGAACGGCACAAAGGATTCCTGTGATTGAAGAGTCATCAAGGGACAACAGACTATTCATTACTGTGACAATCGGTGGTAGAAAGTGCCAAGCGTTGCTAGATACAGGTGCTGAAGCCAATTATATGAGTAACGAGGTCTATGAAGTCCTCCGGAAAATAGGGATGATACGGAAAGAATCAACATATCACCACGCAATATTAGCTGATGGACGGTCTACCCTCTTGAATGGGAAGGTGACAACTAACATAACAATAGGACAAATCACAGTTCCACTAGTGGCGTCTATACTGGATGGACTTGGACAAGAGTTGCTATTAGGCATGGAATTCATGCGTGAAAATAAAGTGAATATTCATACATTCATGAGAGAGGTAGAGTGGGATCCTCCCCAATTGAATCCTTCAAGTCAGCAAATTATGTCGCTATCGCTCTTATTGAGGACTAAGACAACATCAGTCCCAACGATAGCGGCTGTAGACTCTAAATCTCGGGAGAACAAGAGTTGCAACAGAAGGATGTTCAAGCAGGTTAGTTTGAATGGAGTCAAACTTGATGCCTTGATTGATAGATAGCAAGGCGGAATTGTCCTATATTCCAAGGCAAGAGTCCTGGGGCAACATAGTGATGGATCACAAGGATGAGATGTCTGACTCTGAATGGCGGGCCACGATTCATGCCCCAGCCACCAACACAAGTGGTAACTCCGAGAGGAATGTGGAAAAGACAATACCACACCTCCCTGTCATGGATGTGAAAGAGTCAATACCACCCCTACTATCATGGATGTGGAGGAGTCAATACACTCCCCAACGGATATGGCCGTAGGAGAGCCAACGCAGTGTGCAACTATCAATGAAGTAGTCCAACCGTCCCAGGAACCCACACCAGGTCCCTCAAGGAGGAAGGATCCAGTGCTCTGTAACCGAGTCTCGACACATGGTAAGCGCAAACGGGCTGGCAAGCCACGTATAAAAATCCAATTACCGGATGGACGGCGTGAATATGTGCCCGTAGACCAGGCATAGTTGATGCCCATAGGCAGTGGCATACATCTCTAAAGGTGATGCCTAAGCGGCATACACCTCTAAAGGTGATGCCTGAGAGCTGTACACCTCTTAAGGTGATGCCTAGATGGCTCACGCCTTTCAAGGTGGTGCCATAGAGGGCTCCGACCCCCCCCCCCCCAAGTAGGAGTGGGGTGTCACAAAGTAAAATTGTGATGAGAAAGTAGTTAATAATATTATTGAAAGATGCTCGGCTATCAGCAAAGCTAGCCGACCGCGGAGATAAGGAAGGTACCGATGGCGCACCATCTTCCGCGCATCGAGACGATTTCCACCGCCTCTGGCAGCGGCACAACTCCATCCCCTCCACTTTGGGGGAGTATTTAAACGCCGGACGAGCCCCAGACCACAGCATTCCGCTCACAACCTTCCTGCTCCTGGTACAGCGGCCCGTTGGCTGCCGTACGTCCCCGACCTCCTGTCCTGGTACAGCGGCCCCTTGGCTGCCGTAAGTCCCTAACCTTCCATCTCCCTAGGGCACAGCGGACCGTTGTCTGCCGTCCCTGACCTTCCATTCCCCTCAGGGCACAGCGGACCGTTGTCTGCCGTCCCTGTCCTCCCATCTCCTTAGGGCACAGCGGACCGTTGTCTGCCGTCCCTGTCCTCCCTTTTCCCCAGGGCACAGCAGACTGTTGTCTGCCGTCCCTGACCTTCCATTCCCCCAGGGCACAGCGGACCGTTGTCTGCCGTCCCTGTCCTCCCATCTCCCTAGGGCACAGCGGACCGTTGTCTGCCATCCCTGTCCTCCCATTTCCCCAGGGCACAGCAGACCGTTGTCTGCCGTCCCTATTCTTCCTTCTCCCCAGGGCGCAGGGGACCGTTGTCTGCCGTCCCTATTCTCCCTTTTCCCCAGGGCACAGCGGACCGTTGTCTGCCGTCCCTGACCTTCCATTCCCCCCAGGGCACAGCAGACCGTTGTCTGCCGTCCCTATTCTTCCTTTTCCCCAGGGCACAGCGGACTGTTGTCTGCCGTCCCTATCCTGTCTGTCCTTCCTTTTCCTACTCCACTGGAGCGGAACCGAGGCCGTAAGGCCGATACAAAATTACATCAAAGTGGTGTCATCAGAGAAGAGAGCGACCTTCACGCCGTCAGAAGCACCAGGAGGTGCTGTTCACGCCAGCTGAGGCACAAAGAAGAAGGAAGAGGAACTTCGACTTGCCTCCTTACCCCGCCCACATTACGACTGAGCAAAGTCATCCAGGAGCAACACCTGGGTATCAATCACCCACCTCTGAAGCTACTCAGGGTGGACGTGATATCACAAATAACAAGGAAAAACTGTACTTTTCCCCAACTTGGGACAGTTAATATATCGATAATAATTTTAACACAACGACGAACGTGTAAAATTTAATTTCAACGGCAACAATCGAAAAAAACAGCCACGATCCTGTTTTTTCACCGTCCGACACGAGCTGAACAATTCAACTGGCGATTATGCGATAGAATAATCTAAATACTAACTTATCCGCTAGGGCGCAGCAGCTGCCGGCCTCGCCACTACAAACCGCTAAACTCAAAACTAATTTGAAACTAGACTTAATCCAAATACGCTAAAGGGCGTCACCATTCCCCCCACCCTGAAACGTAGTTTTCAGCCACGACTTTGGCCCAAAACTAGACAAAACAAAACAAACCGAAAGAAAAAAATAAGACGACAAAAGAAAAATGCTAACACAAAAAAAAACGAACAATAATTCTTATCCTAAGAATTATTGTGTGGGCAATGGAAACAATTTGGTGGCAGGACGTTTGAAACGACCAGTAACTAAACATACTACTGCCACACGTATGACACCATCGGCTCCAGGAAACACTTCCTCAATGATTCATAGAGGCCACTTCAATGGGGGTAGATTAGGCTGATCCACTATCACAACCGTTCCAACAGTGAGAGGAGGTGATGTCTTGGACCACTTTCCACGTACTTGTAATTCATGGAGATACTCCTTTCTCCACCTATTCCAAAACGATTGAACAAGCTGGTCGATGAGTTCGTAACGAGTGAGACGATTGACGGGAATGTCGGTCACATCCTTCATTGGAAAAGCCGTCAACGGTGTCAACTTCAAAAAATGAGCCGGAGTTAAGGCGAGAGGTTCGTTCGGATCCTCGCTCTAAGGGCACAACGGCCGAGAGTTCAACACCGCCTCCACTTGAACCAACGCAGTATTCATCTCCTCATAGGTCAATAATTGATCGCCAATCACCTTTATCAAATGCGACTTGACCGATTTTATGTTGGCTTCCCAAATTCCACCGAAATTTGGGGAAGCAGCGGGAATGAATTTCCAATCCACTCGATAATCAGCCAGCTCATTAGTAATTGTATTTTGAAATTCCGACGAATCCAATAATTTCGCTAACTGTACCAGCTGTGCATGCGCACCAACAAAATTTGTACCATTATCGGAATAAATTACACGGCAAGGTCCGTGTCGAGATAAAAATCGGCGAAATGCTGAAAGAAACATCGGCGTAGATAAATCAGAAACCAATTCTATGTGCACAGCCTTTGTTGACATACAAACAAATAGACAAATGTATGCTTTGAGGATGAGTGGATTTCTGCGTCGAGCCATTGTGATGCGTACAGGCCCACAGTAATCAACACCACACTGTCCAAACGGTTTACTCTGGAGTACCCTGCATGCAGGCAAATCACCCATTTTGGGAGGTGTTACGCTAGGCCGACATTGGAAACACCTATTGCATTTTTGAATACGACTCCGAATGACCACACAAGCAGGAAATATCCAGAACCTCTGTCTTATTAACGACATTAATAGACGAGGACCAGCATGACAATTTTTTCGATGATAATGATCGACAAGAAGGGTGATGAAAGGATCTTAGGCAAGACAATAGGGTGACAGCTGTCAAAATCCATGTCTGAGTTCGGCAAACGACCACAAACTCGAATTAACTCCTTGTCTATAAACGGTGACAAACGCTGAAATTTGGGGGCACAATCTTCACCCTTTTTTAGTTGAACAAGCTCACGTGAAAAATGAATTCTCTGTACGACTCTACACAAATATCTCTCCGCCGCATCGAATTCCAGTTCACCTGCTTTCGGCAATATTCGCACTGCCTTCAATACTAGTATCATGATACGAAGCAAACGTTGATAGTCAGAGCATTTCTCAATCAAATTATATATTACATTATCTGAAACACTTTCAGATTGAACCACCGTGACAACATTTGAAGATTTCATTTCAGGTGGACAATCTATTTCTTCAATTTCAAATTTTACAGGCCAGTGATTTTCCTCCATAGTCAACCAGTGGGGTCCTGTCCACCATGTCTCGTGATTAATGAGATCCATTGGTTAAGACCACGTGATAAACAATCGGCTGGATTTTCCTCACCAGAAACATGCATCCAACAATCGATGCGTGAGTTTTGAATTTTCGAGACTCGATTAGCCACGAACGTTTGCCAACGCGACGGCGAACCTCTTATCCAATGGAGAACAACAGTTGAGTCCGACAAAGCGACAACTCGGACGATTTTACAACAAAGTTCGAGGACAGAGAGGGTAGCTTCAAGTAGATTGACTAGGAGAAGCGCAGCGCACAATTCCAATCTCGGTATTGATAGAGTTTTACTCGGTGCAACCTTTGATTTTCCACACAGCAGCGTTACTGTTGAAGAACTACCATCTTCTTCCTGTGATTTCAAATAGATCACAGCTCCATGGCCAGACTGGCTTGCATCGCAAAAACAAATTAATGTAATCTTGGAACCAACAAATACTCCTAAGTGACGAGGAATGGACAAATTCGACAAAGATTGAAATTCTGTTTGACATATCTCCCACTGAGATGCAATAGAATCAGGCGGTTTTTCATCCCAATCTGAACCAATACGCCATAATTCTTTTATAAGACATTTCAAAAACAACGTGAGAGGAGCCACTAGTCCTAGAGGATCATAGATTCGCGCCACAGCGGATAATATATTCCATTTTGTGGCAATAGAGTGACCCTGTGAGACGAAAAAACGAAACAAGATCGGAAAATGGTTGCCACTCTAGACCTAATATGGCTAATGAATTTTCGATATTGAATTCTTTGGACAACAAGGACCTTCACTATCATTGAGACTTGTCATCAGCTCCTCCGAATTTGACGCAAACTTAGTCAATTCAAATCCACCAGCTTTAACAGCTCTTTGGCCTGACTACACATTTTTTCGCGTCACTTACAGAAGGGACAGACATTACCAAATCGTCCATGAACATATCTGTAGGAATGCGAGCTTTAGCATCCGGAAAATTATCGCCTTCCCTCTCAATCAACTCATGGATAGTTCTCAAAGCCAAGTACGGAGAGGAAGTGATACCAAATACAACACAATTTATTTCATAGGTTTCAACAGGATCGTCTACCGAAAATCTCCATAACACCCGCTGAAATTCACGGTTCACGGCAAGATTCACTCACAAATATTTGACGATACATCTGTTTCAAATCACCTGTCACTCCAATTGCAAAAAGACGAAAATTCAATAGCAACACGAAAATGTTCGTCTGTAACTTCTGACCAACATGGAGAATCGAATTCAATGACAAACCAGTCGTAGTTTTAGCGCTTGCATCATAAACGATTCTTACAGGTGTAGTAGTACTACGAGCCTTTACTATTGCGTGGTGAGGAATATAATACCCCTGTTTATTTTCCTGATCCTCAATCAAGGTCATGTGCCCTTGGCGCAAATAATCCAACATTATTTCGTCGTATGCGATCCTAATATCTTCGGAGCGAGCGAGACGATTTTCCAAATTTGTCAATCTCCGTTTAGCCATAGAATATGAATCACCCAAACAATCAGCTGATTTTTCAAACGGCAAGGATACCACGAATCGACCTGATTCCAAACGACGAACAGACGAACGAAAATTATTTTCACAATCCAACTCGGCAGGTGTAAGATCATTCCCCGATTTAGGACAATCTTCAACCTCCCAAAACCTCTGTACTAGGTCATTCAAAGGTGGACTAGAGACGAGCAAACAATTATTGAATTGTTTATTTTGTGACGAGTTCAAAACTGGAGCTCGACCCATAACAATAAAACCCAGTTTACTGTCAACTAATTTGACTGAACCTACCTCTTGATGAGATTGGTAATTATTGATAAGATCGGGAAAGAATTCGGCACCCAAAATACCATCCAAAAATTGAAAAATTTATCATCCGCCAATTTCAATGATTTCAAGTAGGACAACTTAGACACATCAACTTCACGAGATGGTAATCTGTCAAGTATTTTTTCAACTACCAACGCATCAACAACAAACGAAAATGTAGTGTCAGCGTGAGAACGAATTGTGAACGACGCTCGACCTTGAACCTTGCTTGATTGACCGCCAAACCCAGTGACAGTTGAATAGACAGGTTTAATATACAAGCCTAGCTGACGACACGCACGAGAAGTTACAAAATTCTTCTCACTACCAGAGTCGATGAGAAATCGCAGGGGACATTCTTGCCCTCTCTTATTTCTGATCAGAACGATAGCAGTAGACAATAAAACAATAGTTTTATCATTTTCAGACTCATTGTTTACCAATTTAGTACTACAACAACTAACACCACTCTCTTCAGATTGATTTTTGAAATCGAAATGTAACAACGTATGATGTGAATTTTTGCATTGAGTACAGGAAGCATTGCTTTTACACTCACGAGCTGAGTGACCTCTCACTAAACATTTTAGACAATAAGACTTCTCTTTTATGAGACGAAATCTATTCCATGGCGAGAGTTTCAAAAATGACTCACAATCTGTCAACTTATGTTTACTCCCCTTACAGCTTATACATTGAGATTTTCCCCGACTATCACTAGGAATTTTATCTCCTGACTGAATTGCGAAATTCTTGGAGTTTGATGAGCCCTCTAACGCTTTTCCACTATGAAAACTATCACCCTTATTTTTATCAATCGACAATGATCGAACTTGTTTTTCAATGAAACTTACAAAGTCTTTATAAGTGGGCTCCTCTTTATCTCTATGAGATGATTCAAATTCTCTACGAGTTACAGTATCAAGAATTCTCAAACCAAAATGTAAGAATATAGCATCGTCAAGCCCATTATTTTTCAATCTTTTTACAGCAGTAACAGAGTTACAAAATCGGTCCAATTCCGAAGTCAAACCTTCCCTGCTTTCTACTTTAAGCCCTTTGAATTGAAAAATCTCATCGAAATAGGTTTCCAACTGAGCTCTTGGATTATTATAGCGATTAACTAAAGCATTCCAAATAATACTATAGTTAGCAGCTACGGTAGGGAGATGCCTACAAATATTGGATGCTTCACCTGTAAGTTTTGATGTTAAATATTGAATTTTTTGTTGGTCAGACAATGCTTTATTTTCATGAACGAGATTTTTGAATAACTCATAAAGGACAGCCCATTCGGACTGACGACCACTAAATTTCGCTAACTCAATTTTCGGTAATAGTAATTCATTTGACACAGTAGTAGGTGAGGTTGTCGGTGCCGATTGCACTTTCACAGTAGGCGCTGAATTAATTTTTTGAAGAAGTTCAGCTGTTTCATATATTTTCGCTACCATAACCAAGTAACTGTCATTGAATGCTGGATTGAATTGATCATTCAAACATAATTCTAATTCATTGATAAGAAGTTCAGTTTTTTCATATTCAATAACAGTATTTGGAATCAATCTATGCAATGTGAGGAATTGACTAGCAACTTTTTTATTAGTTCCTACATCCTTAACTAAATCATAACATCTTTGAACTCTTGAAAATAGCTGAGTTAATTTTGCTTTATTTATTCGCAATGATACCTCAGTTGGCGAAGACAGCTTCGGCTCATTGGAAGCAGTTGCCATTGTAATTCAGTTTAATTTTTCAATAGAATAGAAAACGATTCGATGAACAAGTTATTATTACAACTGGACAAAACAGATAACTTATCTGAAACAAACAAGTCCATTGTATTGCGATAATGCGATAAGCATTGCTTGAACGCAAGGCTAGCAACTGTGCTGAATGAAAGGAGTCGACAATCGCTGACATGCAGCTTTCTCTAACAAGAAAATAATTGTACAATACGGACTCAGAATTGTAACGCAGAATAATTCTAGCATGAAAAAAAATACAAATTCGAAACAATTGGGTTCATATCCGAGTCCGGCAGGAACATAATGGATAGCCCAAATTACAAACGAGAGCAGAGGACTGTCGATAAATTTAAAAGAGCAAAATATTGAATGATAATATGCTAGAATAAAGAGAGCAATAATTAATAGATTGAATGTAGTTAGTAATATTTCCAGCATTAAATTTATACCAGAAGTGACTTATTTGGTTACTCACCAGCAAGTAGTTTTCTTCAAATACTAAATACCAACTTACTCCAGGAATTGGAATTAGGTTTGTGGCAGGACAAGACGGAGTCGGGAAAAGGTGTTGGCTTCTCTTGTACATCTGCTACCCCTATCCGATGTATGTTAATTCTGGCATCAATTTAATTACTGATCAGTCCGAAAATTGCTTGGAAGATAACTTTACTATATTTGACTATTACTTTACACTGCTGTACAATTCAAAGTCCGATCACACTAGTTGAATATTTCAATATATATATTCACAAATAACAAGGAAAAACTGTACTTTTCCCCAACTTGGGACAGTTAATATATCGATAATAATTTTAACACAACGACGAACGTGTAAAATTTAATTTCAACGGCAACAATCGAAAAAAACAGCCACGATCCTGTTTTTTCACCGTCCGACACGAGCTGAACAATTCAACTGGCGATTATGCGATAGAATAATCTAAATACTAACTTATCCGCTAGGGCGCAGCAGCTGCCGGCCTCGCCACTACAAACCGCTAAACTTAAAACTAATTTAAAACTAGACTTAATCTAAATACGCTAAAGGGCGTCACCACAATCGTTTTCCAGTTCCATTTCAGTACTTATCCAACAATATTGAATATAAATCGATCATTGAGTATGGTCAAATTTAAGTGACCCGAAATTCTCCCTCATAATAGAAACAAAATTGTAATTTTTGGAGTAATTCTCTATAAATGAGGTAAAAAATTCAACTCAACTCATCAGTATAATCCTCCCACCTGTTGAAATCGCAATATAGAATTGATGGAATTCGAGTGAAGTTCTAGCAAGCTGAATTATTGTATTTTCTACAATCATTATGGTATTTTACTACATTATCTATGTTTTAGCGGGCTACTAAGGAATGAAGGATGATTTTCGACTGACATGTAGATAGTCGTTCCTTCGAGACTGGAATTGAATGCCTTGGAAGATGAAAAGCTGATGAATAAAGTTACACTTGTCTTAGTTGATTGTCAATGCAATTCATTTCCTACGGTAATGCGGAGAATACATATCTTCCGATATGTAAATATGTTACGAGTAAATCTGGCATTGGAATATCAGTATGAGTGACAGTACACATTACAATGGAGAAGGCTTGAATAGGAAAGTTAAGCCATGTGAAAAAGTAATACAAGAAAGTGGAATACTGTTATTTTTGTGAAGATATGTCTGTCTTATATTATAATATGGGGGCACCGAGCTTCGCTCGTTATTTATTGATTGACTAGCAGGTAACCCGTGCTTCGCAAGGGTCTTTCTTAAAACTTGACGTAATGAAATCTAGAAGAATTAAAAATAGGCCTATAAGAATCCTCGGTTGATTAAGAATTTATATGCTCCATTTCAAGTAAATGAGTATGACCACCTTTCAATTAAAAAAAGAAGTTGGATTCAGAATGGCGGAAAAAATTTGGGTGTGACGGAAAACCTGTTTTTATCATTCGAAAAGGATCCCCAATCATACTTATTTTCTAATTTTCCTTTTAAGAGAAATCTTCTGCTGAAAACTCGAAAACTTGACAAACTGAAAACTTGATGTAATAAAATCTTGAAGAATTTAAAATTGGTCTATAACCACCCTCGGTTAAGCAAGAATCTAATGGTTATGCAAAATTTCAAGTTAATCAGTCCAGTAGTTCTGACGTGATAATGCGTCAAACATTATTTCCCTATACTTTACACCTGTATAGGCTACGTTTATAATCCAGTTCTTTCCTTTATTATAGTATAGAAGATGATACATGGATGGATGATCATTGTTATTTCACTAAAAGATAGAATAAGTTGAATAGTTCCCCTTTCAGAGGGAGTTTTGACAACCCACAAAACTCATTTTTCATTTGAAGATATAACGAAAAGGTGTATATGACCTTATTCTTTTGCTCAGCTTGCCAAAATACCCCTCATTCCAATATTTAAATTTTCGACTAAGTGTACAGTGAGTCAGTCATTCTATCAGGGCTCGAATAATTTTGAAATTTCAATTAAATGAAAATGGAAGAATATAATTTCTTTATGAAAATAACAACACCTTCATTCAAAAACATATTAACTGCATGCGTTTTCATATTGTCGATACAGTATTGATAAAACTGTAGACGTTTATTTAGCACTTTGTCTCAAAAATTGTTCTAGCTGAAAAATTAATAATCTATGCCACGTGTAGGTCTAAACATTGCATCAGGAAAACGAAGTTCCAAAACTATGTTTTTCAGGTAGAAAGCAATATAGAAACAGATGTTCCTTTTTCAATTTCGACCATATGATTTGGTGATTTTTTAATGAAATCGAATGTACCATTAGGCCTAATGAAATTTGAACATTAATTATTTTGAAAAATCTAGAAGGAAAATTAAAATTTGTGCTTCCAGGTGCACGAGATTGATATTTTCAGAATCTATGTGCAAGATTTGGAGATCTGAATCATTTCCGGTATGCAATCCACAAGTTGACATGTCTTGATGCGAACAAACGAACAAACGAACACACGAACACACAAACAAACACAACCCTACTCTCCCTAATTATATAGAAGATAAACAGAACACAATTCTTCAAAACGATTGGGGAAGGACAAACAGGCACAGCCCAAAACTGTTTCTTCCCCGAATTTTTATTTATACACGATGAATGGTCCAAAAAGTAGGTTATGTTTCATACACTTGAATTCAGGTCCAATTTTCAGTCAAAATATTTAAAAACAGAAAAGTCATAATTTAGATTGTTTACAAACAAAATTGAATAACAAAATAACACTCAATAATCACTTAAAACTGTAAAAAAATGATTAACTTTGAATATTTGAATATACTCAAATTTAGAGTGATAAAGCATGTCATGTCAACAAATCAGGTTGTTTTGCTACAGTCTATTAAAATTTCTAGATAATATTTCTCGCTAGATACGGTAAGCTGATTGAATGATTACACAGCTGATCTCCCACACAGGCACACGCATCTTCTGTTATCGACAGACGACGAAATTATCATCTGTTCTTCCAAGGATGAATTATCCTTTCAATGTCCTTCAGCGAGTTTTCCCAGGGATGAGACCTAGTGCAATCGAATTTTTATCTCATAACCCTACTATGTTCCAAATTTCGTGAAAATCGTTAGAGCCTTTTTCGAGATCCATTGAACATAAATAACTAGATAACCAGATTTGAAAATAACCAGATATAAAAATATAAACAGACATACAGAAATTGCTTGCTTAATATAATAGGATAACAACTGTCATTGCAGATTTTTTGTTCTTGAGACAAAAAAATTTACTAATTCATATATCTCATTAATTTCAACTATCCAAAATATGAGTAATGAGTATGGATGGTTTTTAAGTGAATGAAAGGTTTAACGCAAAAAATAAATTATTATCAATCGGTGAGGCTTGGTCGACTATAAATATATAGTTGGTTGGTTGACTATCTAGTTGTTTGGTTGACTACATAGTTGTTTGGTTGACTACCTAGTTGGTTGGTTGACTACCTAGTTGTTTGGTTGACTACCTAGTTGGTTGGTTGACTACATAGTTGGTTGGTTGCTACCTAGTTGGTTGGTTGACTACCTAGTTGTTTGGTTGACTACATAGCTGTTTGGTAGACTACCTAGTTGGCTGGTTGACTACCTAGTTGGTTGGTTGACTACCTAGTTGTTTGGTTGACTACCTAGTTGGTTGGTTGACTACCTAGTTGTTTGGTTGACTACCTAGTTGGTTGGTTGACTACATAGTTGGTTGGTTGCTACCTAGTTGGTTGGTTGACTACCTAGTTGGTTGGTTGACTACCTAGTTGTTTGGTTGACTACATAGTTGTTTGGTTGACTACCTAGTTGGTTGATTGACTACCTAGTTGTTTGGTTGACTACATAGTTGTTTGGTTGACTACCTATTTGGTTGGTTGACTACCTAGTTGGTTGATTGACTACCTAGTTGGTTGGTTGACTATCTAGTTGGTTGGTTAACTACCTAGTTGTTTGGTTGACTACATAGTTGTTTGGTTGACTACCTAGTTGGTTGGTTGACTACCTAGTTGGTTGGTTGACTACCTAGTTGGTTGGTTGATTGACTACCTAGTTGGTTGGTTGATTGACTACCTAGTTGTTGGTTGACTACCTAGTTGGTTGGTTGACTACCTAGTTGTTTGGTTGACTACATAGCTGTTTGGTAGACTACCTAGTTGGCTGGTTGACTACCTAGTTGTTTGGTTGACTACATAGTTGTTTGGTTGACTACCTAGTTGGTTGGTTGACTACCTAGTTGTTTGGTTGACTACCTAGTTGGTTGGTTGACTACATAGTTGGTTGGTTGCTACCTAGTTGGTTGGTTGACTACCTAGTTGGTTGGTTGACTACCTAGTTGTTTGGTTGACTACATAGTTGTTTGGTTGACTACCTAGTTGGTTGATTGACTACCTAGTTGTTTGGTTGACTACATAGTTGTTTGGTTGACTACCTATTTGGTTGGTTGACTACCTAGTTGGTTGATTGACTACCTAGTTGGTTGGTTGACTATCTAGTTGGTTGGTTGACTACCTAGTTGTTTGGTTGACTACATAGTTGTTTGGTTGACTACCTAGTTGGTTGGTTGACTACCTAGTTGGTTGGTTGACTACCTAGTTGTTTGGTTGACTACCTAGTTGGTTGGTTGACTACATAGTTGGTTGGTTGCTACCTAGTTGGTTGGTTGACTACCTAGTTGTTTGGTTGACTACATAGCTGTTTGGTAGACTACCTAGTTGGCTGGTTGACTACCTAGTTGGTTGGTTGACTACCTAGTTGTTTGGTTGACTACCTAGTTGGTTGGTTGACTACCTAGTTGGTTGGTTGACTACCTAGTTGTTTGGTTGACTACATAGTTGTTTGGTTGACTACCTAGTTGTTTGGTTGACTACCTAGTTGGTTGGTTGACTACCTAGTTGGTTGGTTGACTACATAGTTGGTTGGTTGACTACCTAGTTGATTGATTGACTACCTAGTTGTTTGGTTGACTACATAGCTGGTTGGTTGACTACCTAGTTGGCTGGTTGACTACCTATTTGGTTGGTTGACTACCTAGTTGGTTGATTGACTACCTAGTTGGTTGGTTGACTAAATAGTTGGTTGGTTGACTATCTAGTTGGTTGGTTAACTACCTAGTTGTTTGGTTGACTACATAGTTGTTTGGTTGACTACCTAGTTGGTTGGTTGACTACCTAGTTGGTTGGTTGACTACCTAGTTGGTTGGTTGACTACCTAGCTGTTTGGTTGACTACATAGTTGTTTGGTTGACTACCTAGTTGGTTGGTTGATTGACTATCAATGTAACTCATCCGTTTTTAATGCAAAAAAGTATCATCCTCAGGATGTTCTGATGAAATATAGAAGCTGAGACATTACAGTGAAGGGGGCTGAAATGAGTTTAGTTGCTCGGGAAAGTGAGTCGCAGAGGAAATGCAAAGAAAACAGTTGATAGGGCAAAAGGTGAGTGGTTGGATGCTGAGTTGGATGGTTGGGGGTGCAAGATACATGACCGTTGTGTACTTAGGCTGTACAATTTATAAGCTTCAGCCGAGCTGGTGTCTAACAAGTAGCACATCAATCTTGTTGTCTATTCAGGCTTGTTGATGGAGGGAGGAAGGAAAGGGAAGAGAAGAAGCGTCTGATGGGAATAGAGGTGCGGCTGAGAATTCAGCTGGATAAGTGGCAATGGAAGCAAATCCAAAATGGACGCTCGCTGAGATTTTTGCAGTATTATCTCTATGTTTATGTGTTACGTCGTGCCTTGCCAGTAATCCTACAAGCAATTTACCAACCTCACTATATTATGGAAAGCGGAAAAGAGCCTAGACCCGAGTGCATATTTTCACTAACTCTTCCCGCATCATGATAATAATTTCCGTTTGGGAGCCGAATGCCAGGGAACGTGTATGGATTACGGTGGAGTAGAATCCTGTGATAAGTGGACCAGCCTATTCAAATAAACTACAGCTTTGAATGAATAAAAGGGAAACTGAATGAGTTGTGGAGAAGCTATAAACATGCTGTAACAAGACCAGTCCTGAGTAGCATGATAATGGATTTAAGAATGTTCAGCGCTTATAATTCCTTGTATGTGGAATCAATTCTCAAGAATCATCATTTCCTCAACAAATTATATCCAGCTATAGTTGAGTTGTAAAGAAGGATTGAGTAGGAGAGCGTGCCACATTTAATTTATCAGTCATGATTTTTTTATTTCGGATAATGCCCACATAGGCTAATCCTTTTGTCTGTGTGTGGGTGACCATATAATGAAAGTGGATGAGTAATAGATAAGATGATTAAATGCACATGCCACCGTCGGGATTGTAACACATGAATCAGTTTTGTTTGCAGTTGGTTAGCAACAATAAGGTTGTAAAGTCGCCGACCACTAGACCAACCTGGCCGACTAAACTGAGAGTAGACTCGCTTACAATTTTTGCACATTTTTTCTACTTTTTTCTCCAATACTTCCCTTTTCTACTCCTTTTCACCGTTCATTCCTTACTTTCATACCGTCTACCTGCCTATTACATGGAAAACCATTGGTGGCTAGGTATTTTTCCTCCTTTCTTTCTTTTCAGCACACCCCACCATGAAGCCTGTTTTTGTATTTTATTAGAAATTTATTTTTGATTGTTATTTTTTTGTGTTCTGATTTCTTCTATATTGTGTTGATTTTGATAAAATTGATTGAAAAAAAAAACTTATCGATGGATGAGAAATGTGATGAGTATCGAAAGATATATGTGCTATTCTATCAGAATTGAATAAATGAGGATTTTGCATTGATATTTGTTTTATTCGAAATAATGATTGATTTTGACACTTGATAATGAGATAAATAATTATACTCTAAACTGTTTCGAATGGAATGAAAATAGAAAAAAATTGTAAGTCAATTCTATGATTTCTATTAATGAAAATCAGCATCACTGTATTCTGAAAATGGATGTTCATTCTCTTTCATGTATTGTATCGAAAATAAAAATTTCTGCTCTATCAAATATTTTCATCCCAATAACAATGCAAGCAACAAACTATTTTTCATAGAAGAATAATATACACTTGTATTTGAGAGAAAGTCATCTTCAATAGAAAACATAAATATATATAAAAAATAGCTGGCAGAATACTAATACTAATGGATGAGTGGAACATGAGTAATATGGATGGGGATGATGACCTATTTTACTCATCAATTTTCACATTAATACTCTTATATTGCAGAGAAGAAGCTACGTATGGTATGTATCCATTTCCGGATGAGGAATAGTTCTTCAACCATAAGTTTCTCCATTTCGAGATCAATAAAGACTTCCACTACATCCAATCTGATACTCTTTCATGTAGAACTCATTTCACCAGAGAACTTTTTCTGAAAATAATTATCTGCAGCCAGGGAGCGAGTGAAATTCCAATAAATTTGACAGCTCGCTTCAACTTCTCGATTTCCATTTTCAATTCTCAATAATCTATCTATAAACTAATCGATATAGAACTCTAACCAGCTTTGCCTCTAGCCAGCTATATCTTCCTTCAGAAATATCTTGGAAATTCAATTCATTTTCTTCTAAGCTTCCAAGAAACAATGATTAAGCAGTAGTTCAGTTTATTGATGTTACGCTAGACTCAACTATAATGATGAAAATCGTTTGTGATTGACGAAATAGCTTTTGATGTTTGATAGAAGAATATTATTATTGCAGGAGCAATCGTATTTATATTAATCCAGATCCGAATAATCAATTTTCTCTATTGTGATTCCTGTAGCTATGATTTATGAGTTTATATGAATTTAAATTTTTTCTTTGTGAATTACAACACAGATTTGATTCTTGAGGATAGTCTGCAACATTATGTCAATGTATAGGCATAGGGCATCTAGTTAGGGACATCTCATCAATAGAAAATGAAAATAATTTGGATTGGTTTCTGTAGGAACACGAACTTCCCCCTTAATGAAATCGGAAAGTGAATAATTTATTATTAATTTTTTAACCCGCAGTTCAATTCGAGTGATTCAGGAAAACCACAACAGTTGAATTCAATTTTGATATTGGGAATGCCTAATATATAATAGCAGTACGTGCTGGATATGGTCATTAACATACTCATGGATATTTTGTACTACATATCTGAATAGGCTTCTTACATGAAAGTAGAAAATTATTCAAAATAATTGCTCTTCTTAAAGACTGATAACTTTCTCTTCTCATGATTTCTACAAATCTTTTGAAACATTTGCAATAGTCCTTATTAGTTTTTTTTTTAAATCAATAGCTGAACCATATTACTTGTTGATACTCCGATAGGTTCATCACCAAGTGCTCAAAATTTTTTAATCGATAGTGATGATAGGAGGACACGTTGTTTTGAAAACAGAAACAAAATCTTCTGACATTGACTCTCTAGAAAAAGCGAAGAACAAAGACTTTCTCACTCTTTATAAGCTCCTATTATGTGTTATTTAAGCTAGAATGTGTCATGAGTAAACGATACGGAGAGTAAATAATCGTTTTTATCGGAGTTGGCGGTATGTTTACTCGATCCTATCAGTAGATTGACAAGAGTAATATTCACGATAATGATAATAGGTGTACAATCGCGTGTTCTAAGCGCATTGGTCCCAACACCATCAAGTACTGAGTTGTTGCAATTGTTGCTCTCATACCAAAATACCTCATCAATCGACGAACTTCATTTCAAAACGTATTATATTATCTTTGAACTCCTTCAGTCAATCTGCTTCCCTGATTATTATTGAATCGATATCGATAAATATGTATTTATTTGTTTACTGAAAAAAATTCTACATTTGAAAATGCCATTGGTGCTCGAAACTAGAACTATAGAAAAGAGAAAAAGGGAATTGCAATTTTTATAATGATTGAACTACTCATTTAGCCCTATCAAAATACTTAATTTGAAAATATGTATGAATCTATCATGATAGGCATGGCTTAGCATAAATAACACTGAGCTCTCTTTATGTTACCGAAAACCACGTTATTTCGAGTAAAGCATATTTTGAGCTGTTTTAGATTCAGTGAAAGTGGTTATCCTAATATTTAAACTATTTCAGGTTGAATTTGAATACTGCTAGGTGACATCCGTGCACCTAAATGAAGGACGCATCAACCATTCAAGATGCAGTAGGTTAAAATAATCTTCAGTATTCTGTAATTAATTTGATATTGGTGAGACCTTTCTCGTTATAGATGTATAGGCCTCTATGAAGTTGGGTAATTCATTTCGAAGACTTCGGTATTCTTCCCTGGGATTCCGAATCGAATTTAGACTTCCAAGTCGGTTGATACTGCTATAATTGAAAATGTAGAGGATGGAGATAATGAGAAGAGTTTCTCTCTTTGAAGGTATGAGTCTGGCCTATAAGTCTCAGTTCATGCTGTTACCTCCAGTTTCAGAAATAATTGAATTCGGAACAGAAGAGGAATATTCCTGTTTTTTTTCGTTGCGTGAATTCATTGAATTTGGAGAAGGGAAATTAAAGAAAATGTGAAAGGAAACATGTAACGCAGTCTCCCTGTAATCGCCTCAAGCTGCAATAGTTACATGATGAGAAATGAGGTTGGTTAGAGCAATCATATTTTATAATATCATTATTAAAATAATACTTATCTATCTATACTTATATAAAAATGAATGTCTGTTTGTGTGTTTGTTAGTATGTATGTTTATTTGTTTGTTTGTTTGTTCCCTATGGACACGAAAAATGATTGATGTGGTTGTTTTGTGCTTGGTTTCAGATGGAAAGAGGGGCCCGCCAGTTGCTGATGGCGCTTCCTTGCACGGTGGGCCTCATTCTCACCTTCTCTGCTCAGCCAACACAGACTGGTCAGTTATTCCTTCATGAAGATACATTCAGTATTTCCAGACAGTATCTAGTTTTCTAAAGGAGTGATTCATGAACGATTATTGATTGCAGATGTGCTGTGAAACAAAAAAGGTTCCAATTTACAGGCGGCTACACACGGAACTGTATAATAGAAACATATTTTGAACGTACGATGATTTCTGTATGACATTTTGGAAGGGAAATTGATCATATTTCAATTCAGACCAATATAGCTTTTATTGGATCCAACAATAATGCTGATTGCTGATTAAATACGTCTTTACTCATCTGATTTGTTTTAGTCACATTGCATTCAACTGACATTTAATCACAGATAATAATCAATTGACTCCTCTGCAATGAGAATTATCTACCTTGTTTGATCTATTGTCATGAGTATTTCATTATCTTCCAGCAGTTGGATATGGAAATCGATAATCTATTGAATATAATTACATTTTCAGTGGTTATTTTTCGGGGATTAGTAGATATAAAAGGGGGAGTCTGGTGCACAAGTGCACCAGACTCCCCCTTTACCTCAAGGTCATCCAGGTCAACCACCCTAACCTCAAGGTCATCCAGGTCAACCACCCCCAACCTCAAGGTCATCCAGGTCAACCACCCCAACCTCAAGGTCATCCAGGTCAACCACACCCACCTCAAGGTCATCTAGGTCAACCACACATACCTCAAGGTCATCCAGGTCAACCACACCCACCTCAAGGTCATCCAGGTCAACCACACCCACCTCAAGGTCATCCAGGTCAACCACACCCACCTCAAGGTCATTTAGGTCAACCACACCTACCTCAAGGTCATCCAGGTCAACCACACCCACCTCAAGGTCATCCAGGTTAACCACCTTGACCTCAAGGTCATCCAGGTCAACCACCACAACCTCAATGTCACCAAAAAAAAATAAAATAAATTATTTAAAAAAATAAAAAAAAATAATTGAAAAGAAAATAAAAAAAAAAAAATAAAAAAAAATAAAAAAAAAAATAAAAAAAAAAAAAAAAAAATAATAAAGAAAAAAATTAAATAAAAAAAAAATAATTGAAAAGAAAATAAAAAAAAAAAATTAAAAAAAAAAAAAAAAATTAAAAACACATTAAATCAGAAATAAATGGAAAAAAAATAGAAGTATTGAGTTCCCGGGAAATTGACATAGATAATTTGCATCGCATATCCTGTTTCAATTTTGATAAGAGTGAAAGGAATAAACACTTCATAATAGAACAAATTCACATCTGGACTAAGAATAGAGTTTGCAGGAAATGATTTACACCACATATATCCTGCTTTCATTTTTATTAGATGGAAAGGATATGCGGTCAAGAAGTGGAGCAATTTCTAGAACAGGAAACCATAAACAGCTTTACTCACAAACTAAATAAATGGGAAAAGAGGGAAAAAAGGGGAAAAAAGGGGAAAAAATGGACATTGTGTCTTGTGCAGTCATGCCACCAGTACGTGGGTGATTTTCGTATAGTAATGAGATCACACCAGATGAATATGTCCATGGTAGACCTACTAGATCAAGATGTCCATGGGAGACTATAGATCAACATGGCCATGCTGCTTTAAAGATCAAAATGGTATTGAAGATAGATATTTTCAACGACTCCCACTCCATGTTCAGACATGACATATGAACATTCTCAATGACCCTCACTCCTCCTGTCATATGGACCATCATGTCTTTATGGTATAATTGGGTCGTCCACCCAGTGGTCAGTCCTTCAGTTCAATTACTGATCAGTTACTGATCAATCACTGTTCAGTCACTGTTCAGTTACTGTTCAGTCACTGTTCAACTGTTCAGTTACTGTTCAGTCACTGTTCAGTTACTGTTCAGTCACTGTTCAACTGTTCAGTTACTGTTCAGTCACTGTTCAGTTACTGTTCAGTCGTTGAACAGTGACTGATCAGTAATTGAACTAACTGACTGACCACTGGTGGGCGTGATCATTGGTCATATGACCGGGGAGGTGGAGTGGGGTTGTTGAAACAGCCTTCATTGAAAGCATAACAAGATGATTTCTTACCTATATGAACAGTGACTGATCAGTAATTGAACTAACTGACTGACCACTGGTGGGCGTGGTCATTGGTCATATGACCGGGGAGGTGGAGTGGGGTCGTTGAAACAGCCTTCATTGAAAGCATAACAAGATAATTTCTTACCTATATGAACAGTGACTGATCAGTAATTGAACTGACTGACTGACCACTGGTGGGCGTGGTCATTGGTCATATGACCGGGTGGTGGAGTGGGGTCGTTGAAACAGCCTTCATTGAAAGCATGACAAGATGATTTCTTACCTATATGAACTCGGGGCCCTGAACTCAGGGCTTTGAACTCCAGACTTCTGGACTCTGGACTCTAAACTCTGAACTCAAATGTCCTGCATCATTGAAAATGTCTGTCAACGAGATAATACCATGACTATTTTTGCATGTAGTGGGTAGAGAAAAGAAAACCATATTTTTTATTCTTCTCATATACATTTATTTTCTATTATAAAACAGAATATATATATTAGTCATTGAAAATCCTCTTCTATATTTTGTGGTCTCCTGATAGACCTCTGCTGACCTTTCCTCTCGTTCTGAAATGCTGCATACTCCATCAGTTTGTACAGTATCCCGAAAAGCAGCACTGTAGATAGTTATTAGTAGAGCAGGGTCTCCTGAACAGCCCTCTGTAACTCTGAATCTCTTCACACGTCCATCATCTCTGCAGTATGAGAATCCTGCAAAGGTCACCTTCCTGTTGTTGCTGATAAGAGTTAGACTCTTGTCACCGCATTCAAATTCACACCAATACTTTCGGGATGAACGATCATCAAAGATCAATTCACTCTTGACATCCTGATTTTGCCAATTATAAACTTTATCCAAATTTACAACAGCTACTTCATTATACTTGAGACTGTAGATAGTATCCAAAGGTACTCGTTGGCTCTCGCCAAACAGAACATAACCTTTAAAGTATGACATTGTCAACAGTTAGCAATTGACTGATGTTCAAGAGACAAACGTCTCCACTTATATATATATAGTCTATAATGATGGTGGTGGGGTAAAAGTGAATGATAAAACAGTAAATTAAATCAAATGTTTATTTATTGACATGGAAAGGTTACAACAAAAATATCTATCTTCCAGCATTGTCTTCATAATCCAATCATGGTTGAGTTCACAATATTGAGTGCGCAGAGTAGTGGTGCATCCATAGGCTCCTTCCTTGATCCAGTCAGCTTCTTCCGCACAGACTCCACATAGCTGAGTAGGTAATGCTCCGGGCAGTAGCTTCCATGTCCAGTGCTAGTCCTCAACAATTCCTCCAGGTTCGGTATCTTGTAGTAGAGGTAGGGTGACATCAAGTCAACATACTCTATATTCTCCTTATCATCCTGCTGCAGCAGCTTGTCCAATTGAGCGATTGTGTCATATCCATAGACAAAGATCTTGATTGACTGTCCCAAGTTGTTGTCAGACAGCCATCGACCAATCATATCGCAAACAATTGGTTTCAGAGCTTTGTAGGGAAGATGTTGTTGATCGGCTCCCTTGACTGACCATCTTAGTCCATGTTTAGCTTGATGTAGACAATTGTTGTCAAGCACTGCACTAGCTTTCAACAGCATATCTGGGTAGGGTAGCTCGAAAAAGTAGTGATGAGTTGTTACATGATAATTATCATCACGTTCCAGTACTGCCATCTCCTTCACAATGAAATCATGATCCAGTCCTTCAAATCCTTGGAAGTTTATCAGGTAGAGTGGTAGTGGACCGAAAATGTTGCTAGCTCTTCTCGGTGTAAATGCTGTAAAATTGTCATCTCCACTACAGTCCTCAAATACCACGCCATCATCAGAAGCAGTATGTAGGTCTGTAGTACTTGTAGAATCATCCTTCATCAACGATTTGTCTAACACATCCTCTCCTTCACTTATCTCTCCATCTTCCTTAGTAGAGAAGGTAACAGTAGCCGACTTGAACATGACTGTATCACTCAATACTCCACATAAGAATGAACTGCACAATCCAGATCATAAGTATTTTATATTCTCTCTATGCTGACTGTACTAGACCAGTCAATGGCCGATACTGTTTAGTCATCTCATGAATCATTAGGCAGTAGGCTTGTGTATTGGCGGGTATGTTGTCAGTAGCTTCAAACTCAATCCTCACATCGATACTTCCAGTTTTGAGTGATTCATTTTTGCTAGAGCAATCGAAAGCAAACAACATTATATTATCAGTGCTTATAGCTCCTGTTTCAAGCAGAGGTTTAGATGAGCGAGCATTATCATGATTGTAGACTCCATTGAAAGCTGCATACATGTTGTAGATGCGATTATCATCACCATCAATGCTCTCTTATGGGTAGTATTTGTTGTTTAAAAACACTCGAATATCCTTCCAACTGTTCCAAACGGTTCAGGCAGGACCTTATCTCCAAACTTCAGAAATGGTTGCACAATCCATTGGTTGCTGGTTACTAGTAGACAGTCTCCACACTCACACATATCTGCTTGCTCCACTGAAGGCTGATGTTGTTACTAGATCTGGCACAGTGTTAGGAGTTGTAGTAGCAGCAGTACTAGTTGGAGTAGTACTAGCTTGAGTAGTTGTGATGCTAGCAGCAAGAGTTGTTGTAACAGCTGCAGTACTCACTGGAGTAGTAATAACAATGGATGCTTGTTCTTCACAGTACGGTGCACAGACCTTGACTGACCTTGCAACAACCGCTTCCAAAAAGTCCTGCAATGTGAATGTAGGGTGAAGACATGTGCGCAGATTGTATGAGCAGTGGACTTGTTTGCAGAGAGATCCCTCCACAGCTCGTTTCCCAACCATATTCATATAGGTAAGAAATCATCTTGCTATGCTTTCAATGAAGGCTTTTTCAACAACCCCACTCCACCTCCCCGGTCATATGACCAATGACCACGCCCACCAGTGGTCAGTCAGTTAGTTCAATTACTGATCAGTCACTGTTCATATAGGTAAGAAATCATCTTGTTATGCTTTCAATGAAGGCTGTTTCAACGACCCCACTCCACCTCCCCGGTCATATGACCAATGACCACACCCACCAGTGGTCAGTCAGTTAGTTCAATTACTGATCAGTCACTGTTCATATAGGTGAGAAATCATCTTGTTATGCTTTCAATGAAGGCTGTTTCAACGACCCCACTCCACCTCCCCGGTCATATGACCAATGACCACGCCCACCAGTGGTCAGTCAGTTAGTTCAATTACTGATCAATCACTGTTCATATAGGTAAGAAATCATCTTGTTATGCTTTCAATGAAGGCTGTTTCAACGACCCCACTCCACCTCCCCGGTCATATGACCAATGACCACGCCCACCAGTGGTCAGTCAGTTAGTTCAATTACTGATCAGTCACTGTTCAAATTTTTTTTTTTTTTTTAATTTTTTTTTCTAATTTTTTTTTTGTGACATTGAGGTTGGGGTGGTTGACCTGGATGACCTTGAGGTTAAGGTGGTTAACCTGGATGACCTTGAGGTGGGTGTGGTTGACCTGGATGACCTTGAGGTGGGTGTGGTTGACCTAGATGACCTTGAGGTGGGTGTGGTTGACCTGGTTGACCTTGAGGTGGGTGTGGTTGACCTGGATGACCTTGAGGTAGGTGTGGTTGACCTAGATGACCTTGAGGTTGGTGTGGTTGACCTGGATGACCTTGAGGTTGGGGTGGTTGACCTGGATGACCTTGAGGTTGGGGGTGGTTGACCTGGATGACCTTGAGGTTAGGGTGGTTGACCTGGATGACTTTGAGGTAAAGGGGGAGTCTGGTGCACTTGTGCACCAGACTCCCCCTTTTATATCTACTAGGATTAAAAGCTCACTAAAAATTTGATTTTCAATATTAAAATGAGAATAGGACTAAATTATGTAATTCCAATCAATTTCGTGAATCAATCAATCATAATCATAATATAGCGAATTCGGATAAACTCGAGGAAAATCGTAGGGTTTCACTTATATTATCTGTAATCACTTATAATAATTATTTCAGTGAGTGAGCTTTCAGGTTATGGTACAGTACCTTTATTGACAGTGAAAATTATGCATAATTTATTCTTCCTAGGTCCAAAACAATGTTGAGAATTGGAAAGGATTAGTGGATATTATTAAGAAGATTATATTTGAGAAATTTGCTTTTACAAATATCGATTTCACTTATAAACTCATACAAGACACATCATGAAATTCAGAAAGATGGAATCTTGATGGCGGCGGGAAAAATAGTTTCAATGGCCAAACTGTCTTTATACAGTAACTGTGCAGTATTGTGTGTGACGTACTCCGAGTAATTGTGTAAATCATAGTGTACATAATTGTGTGATACCTGGAATGGAACGTGCTCTGCAGTGCTCCACGAAACATTCTCTGCAGCCTCGTGTGGAGCATACTCTATAGAATTGTGGAGTTTGATAGGAAGATTAGCTGTAGCTCATTCAGTCAGTTTGGGAGAGAAACGAGCCACACCCATTAAATCAACTGTGATCATTCAGCAAACATTGGTGGTTGCATTCTCGCCCATTCTGTACTCATGAGTCCTTATGCATGATCAACGTGATCACTTGATTAGCGAATGCATAAACAATCACTAGAATGCTAATTGCCTACGCGAAACTTCCGCTCTCATTGCAAAACATTTATGAGTCCAGATAGAATGTCAGTCAGTCTAATTGAATAATTTCCAATGAGGCTCGCTAACTTATTCAAGCGACTGTTCTGTGGATGCATTAATACTATCAGGTTCGTGAAACAAACTCGAAATCAACATGGTTCTATCAGGCAATGCACAACAAATTGGTACAATACACATCCAATTAGTATTAGTGGATTGTTTGAGCTCTCATTCAATCAATTAATCAATCAAACTTGAGCTCTCAATTCCAGGCAATTTTGATGCATTGTGTTTGTGTTTATCTTCTTCAACAACCGCTTACATTTGTGAGAGTCTCTTCAGAACTCATCAATAGGGATTTCAGTCTAATGGAAGATTTTGCAGTCTGTAAGTTCCAGCCTATATCATTCAAATTCAGTTGAAGAATGAAGTGTTCGTTCGGATAAGAGTTGGTTTCAAAATCCATTGAATAGAAGCTCTTTCCTTTTGATTTCATCAACTTATCCTTATGACTGTAAACTTATAAGGTGTTTGTTCTACTTCTCATTGGACCTATTCCGTGATGAATATGAAAATATGATATCGATATTAATAATACTACTGTAATATGGAGACAAGAATTTTTATCATTAGACTCAATAATAAGCATTTGCCAAGTATAAGCAAGAAATCTTGTTAGTTTGTTTTTTCAGTGATAGACATCACACCTAACAAATCTGAATAGATCTACAAGCTATAGAACATGGTATTGCGTGTCGGTAGACCAGTTACCAGAGGAGTCAAATTCTCCAAAAAGTTTCTTGACAACTGAAAATTTGAAACAGTGCTTACAGAAGTGAATAAATAAATTAGTATTTAGGAAATTGAAGGCAGGTTTTGAGACACTGAGCCAAATGTTCTCAATGCAATAAGTATCATAATTAAGAGAATTTCGGAAATAGAAGTAACTTGATTAATATAGCTGGTGAAACAGGCTGAATGCGGTCGATCAGTTAGTGAATTTTTGACGGAAAAGCGGCGATGTATTGAACCATTCATAAGTTTGTTCATTCAAGTTTTATTTAATATGGGGAGTTTCACTTAGCTGTACATTCGAGTAAGTTGATTTCCAACTACTGATTTACATGAGCTAACAGCTCCATTCCGAATGTGGCTCAATTATAAAATTGACCTCTTTCAGAAACGAAGCCGAATCAATCGTTCACTTGATGGCATGATGACATGCAAATCTCCCTTTTGACCGCTGATTGTGGGTATTCTTCATAGAAGAACAAAAATATTCTCCACAATATGCCTGTGCTGGTTCATCAAGGTTTAAACAGAATTCGTATCTCGCTGATTTATTCTCCTCATGATGCCTTCGTTGATCTGTGTATGTGAATATGTGAGCTGTTTTTATAGGTGAATATGTGTATATTTTTCCCATTTCCTAATCTTATATTCATGAATGTATTCTCCATGCTCATATAGTAAATTATTCTCCAGTTGATACTTTGTAAATAGCATCTTTGTTAAATAGACACCTTCAGAAAATCATTGAAAAATTCACTTTCTTCAAAATTATTTCTCTACTTGTTTCCATATTCCAAAGCTTACTTTTCCAGAGCAAACGTTTGATCGTCTGTTCAAAATTTCCAACACTTTGTTCAATATTCTATCCAGCACTCCATTAATTCAAGCAACTTTGTCAAAATGCTATAAAAATCCTCACCATCTATTTTCACTTATTTTACCTACAGCTTTCAAATATTTAAAATAGTTGATCAGAGTCTGGCTCCAGTTAATCTATACTCATTGTTAACCCTCAGCTTTGAACATGATTCACATTTTTTATACTACTTCTCTGTTTGTGAGCAGCAATGGGATCAGAATGTAACCTGCGATGAAAAAAATTACAGTGGAATTTCACAGGCCGTAATAACGCTAATGAACAACATTCAATAGTTGGCACACCTGCTAACACTAGTATTTTCGTGACGTCATTAAGGGCACACCTGCTATCCATGGAATTTAATTTCGAAGGGCCAATGCGTTGTTGGCTATCACGTACAATCTTCACCTACTGGCGCCAGTGCAGCGACCCGCGTTATCTACCTGATAAGCATTCTGATGAATATCCGCCGCAACCCACATTGGCTCACCAACACCAACACACATTGTTAGATAATCTCAGCCTCAGTAAAATAATCAAATACTCAATTGTGATTATTGGTGTTATTTGGTTACACATTTTCTGTCGCGACAAAATTTTGTATAGAATAAATCTTATATTTCATGTTCTGTTCATTTGAAAATAGAACTTGAATATGTCACCCAAGTTTTAAATATCTTTCATGCTGGATTGCGGCAATACAAGTTGGATTGAACATCTAGCACTGTATTCAATGACCAAGATTAGCTGACTCAATTCAGGTGTCCTGAGTTGATTCTGAAATTGTCTCAACCACTTATTCACTTCGGGAACTAATCATGAGTTAACTGAAGATGAGCATTACCCTATTAAAGAGGGACATCTGGGTATAAGATTGGTTAAATGTTGTGAATTAAAAAATTGTTGGACGAGCGAAAGATGAGTTACAAATCTTTTATCTGTAATAGTCGGCTGATTGGACAGAGACCAGTCGCCCCAATTGTAACATATCAGTTTCTGCCAGATTGATCCTGTGTGACGTCATTCAACCGAGAAAGTGTGAGTCTCAAAAGGGAAGTCGACAGTCACTATCACTGATCACTAGAGATTCGATCTCCGATCAGTTTCGCTCTGTGATAGCAGTGACCGAGTCTATCTAATTGCGTCCGGGCAATTACTTTGTTCTATCAACAGCTTCAGGCTATTAGGGGATATCTCCTCAGTGGTTTCATTGAGGCTACCAAGCCGAATATCTTTGGGAATTGGTTGTTATCTTGTCAAGATCTTTGTGAACTCTGATCAAATTGAATCTGTTTTCTTGACAAGATGCCTATTCATGGAATGAATAGGCTGAATAATGTGATAGAAGTTGATGATTATTAATCTATTCACTTCCACTTATTCTATCCATGTGATTTGTATCTCCATTAGCTATTGGTTATTCTGTTTAGTATTTAAAGACAAATATGATCTGCTCTGAACGTCTTCAGAATAGCCTTTTCTTAAAATTGAAGAATATCTCCACTCAATTAATCAATCAAAGTGAGAATTCCAATAATTTGAAATCTTCTCATTTTCCAGATGAGGACTTATTGTCGAGAAATTTGAGCTCACTGCTCTCATTTTTCGCATCAGACACAGACAATTATCTACAAGAGCTTAGCGGTTTCTGGTCATACAACGACACCACTGATCTGTCAAAGTATGAGGACTTTGACCATTCGAAGTTTCTTGGTGAGTAATTATAATAGCATAATATATGTGGCAAACAATTTCTTCTGTTTATGTGGTAAAGTAAATGATCCATATTTTTAGTAAAGTAAATTCGCATGGCTCTTTGTTAGTGGGGACTCCCTTTCGGGAAGATCCCACCTGACTTGAATTATAATCTGAACTGTGAATGGGCCTTACGACTCTCCATACTCCAGCCAGGACCAACATTTTAACATCTCATCACAGTTGCCCACAGTTGATAATACGAGATTGAACCAGCTGAAATTTAGTATCTGGGATTGAAGCTGGAACCTCTAAACTGATACGCATTCACTCTATCCACTTGACCACGGATCAATAACGATTTCTGTTCATATATCAAGCAGTTATTATGAAAAATATTGTAAATAAATGTGGGGGAACCTGACTTTCTATTGTTGCACAAAGTATCCGTAGTATCTTGGAGTATAACATGATAACATTGGAGCAATAATTGATTAATTACTGTTAATGGATTAATATGGAGTATTCCACGTTATACACCCATATACGAATTAATTGTCCACGAATTTCTCAAATGCCAATCAATCATAGATCTCATAGATGATAAAATGCTTGTTCAGTGTATTCACCTAAATGAAAAAGTACCATTCTGCGATTTAAATGGAATGGAAAACTCGAGTTCGCTTTCTAAAACGTAAATCTATACCTGTACCCTTGAAGAAATTGGGTAATACTTCTGGTTCAGGATATACGTTTGGATTATTATTAGTTTTTGATCGTAAATTATGATGTTGAAAACATTCAGTTCATTTCCCTACTCACAGTAAGCCTTGAATTTTGAGTCAATGATGGTCAAACTGCAAGATTTACTAAACTGAATGACAGTATTGAAAGACTTCTAATGTTAACTTGAAAAACTTAAAAAAAATTTGAGCATTGCCATTATCAGTAGCATATGCATTCAGAAGTGTTTCATGCAATGTAAAATAGCCAGCTGACAGCTGAACCTACACGTTATTTGACAGTATTCACCATTGTCTTCTAACTGAAGATGA
Source organism: Nilaparvata lugens (assembly GCF_014356525.2). Taxonomy (NCBI): domain Eukaryota; kingdom Metazoa; phylum Arthropoda; class Insecta; order Hemiptera; family Delphacidae; genus Nilaparvata; species Nilaparvata lugens. The sequence goes on from NC_052505.1 coordinate 63,197,660, forward strand.
CTGTGACCTAAACAAGAACTTGTTGACTTAATAATTGACTTGTTTCAATACTTGTTAACAGATCGTCCAGTGGACCGCCTAGACGAGGTGGTTCGGATGACACCGAGACCGGCGCCTCTGCCGCCTCCACAACTGCCCCCCGTGGAGGCGGCAGCCTCTGAACAGGAGGCCGAGTTGGACCCAGACGAGATCCAACTGATGCCCAATATGCCCACATTTGACAATGATATGGTCACAAACATCACAGCTCAGCTTGGTGGCACTGCGTTTCTAAACTGTCGTATTAGACAGCTGGGCGAGAGAGCGGTGAGAAAACTGATAAATCTCAATCAATTTTTACATTTATTTTCATTCTATTTGTCCGTAATATATCGATCTAGACTTATTCATGTTCATTGTCTGATAGTTATCATCTTCCATACCAAGTATCATCTATTAATATCGAATAATCTATGACTCACTAGTCAAGAATGAACATCAATCATGGTGAAGGAGCAGTTGAATATTATCGAAGCCATTTCCTTCAGGATGCCTCAGCCTCAGGAGAATGGCAAGATTGCATTACTAGGTCACCTGTTCTTGCAGAGCAGGAAGCGAGTGTAAAGTCAAGGGTTCGAAGATGAAGATTTCATCTAGATTTGGTCCTCCTATAATATATACCATAGAATCTAATATATATTATCTATTATGTCTATATCAATTATTACTCCAAATGTCCATGTTCATGGAATCGATCTTCAACGCGACTCACGGGCAGCAGACCAGGAAAATCGATTTTTTCAATACCTCGATTTTGTCATGTATTGATAGCTTAATTTTTCTGCTTCAAATTGATGTATCATAATAGGATCCGATCAACCACTAATGTGAAAAGATTATTTACTATCATGCTGCAACAGATTTTTCCGTTCCATTTGCTCATTCAAGTGCATTCATGGAGGAACCCAAAAGTCGCTGAACAATGTTATTTGGTGTAGAATTCCAAAAAAATTATTTGTGAAACTGGACACATTCAAACTAGGAGTCTATGATGCTATTGGACAGTATAATAAGGGCAACATCACAAAGTGTCTTGTGCTTCAAACTCTTGGACTAGACTAAGGCAGCTATTTTGTGCATTCAATGAAATACATTGACAACCGGAGGATACTATGAGCAGAAAAATCAATATTGAAATAATTGAAAAAATGCAGATAACAGAAGAGTCCACAAACAATAAGATTGGAAGATATTTTCGAGGAAAAGGCCTTGATAACCCTTCTTATGCACCAGGGAACTTCTGAATGTGAACCAAATGGTTTCAAATTTTCAAAGTCCATTTTCTAAGAATATAATTTTTTCACTTTATGGACCTTTTTCTCAGGAACTCTTCGAGGTAGACGTCTAAAATTTTGTACAGTACTTCTTAGCACTATTATAAACACTTTAGTTAGAGGTAATTTAGAAATAAAAAAACAACAAAAACATTTTATATGCCTTTTTGTAATTCAATACTGTATATAATAGAATATATTATATTTTTATTTAGTTTTGTCACCCGATCAGCTGGATTGATTGTTCCACATTCGTGAGGTAAGATTGAAGCGGAGTCAACAATACGACATGCGCGCGATCATCTAGTGAACCCTTGCGTAACACCTCGTGTAACATTTATGATCGGAGCGTGTTCGGAGCGTGTTCATAGCGCGTATATCTGTATGCACCTTAATGAACTACATCTGTGGGTTGAAATGAATACAATTAGAGTAACCATGTAAATCATGCTTCTTATAATGCAATCACAGTATTGCATGTAATCACAGTAGTACTCTATTCTAGAGAGAGTGGCAACGTCGCACATGCAAGTTTGGTCAACCAGATTTAAATGTAGAAAAGAGCAAGTGGAAAGTCCAAGGCTAGTGCGTGCTTACATAAGTTAAGCTATATTGCAACAATATGTACGTTGAGTTATGAATAATAGTTTATGTAAAATAAGTTTAGACTTCGGACTCCATCCGAAGGAATTACAGGGTTGCCAAATCGTGTAAAATTGCAACTCCTTCAAATTTCCAATTCAACGTCAGAATTGGATGTAGAATATCATCCCCGATATCCTAGTAGTACTAAAAAATCTTCAGGGTTGAAGGATTAAAAGGAAATTTAAGTTTTATGATAAAATTGGAAACATCGCGAAGATTCGTTTTTCTTTTTAATATCACTTCTCGTTCTCTCAGAATCATAGGGCGTCGTAATGAGTAATAATTTCATATCAAATTAACGGGGAGAATGTCTCCTCTCTATTGGTGTCTGGATAGTTTTTATTCGACCTATAGTTATTTTTTTATTAATGATTATGTTCGTCAATGTCGAGACATTTCGAGCAGAAAACATGAAATTTTCGATATGCTAGAAACTTTTCTGTTTCAAAAGATGAGTAGGTGGTGAAAGCGAGAAAGTTTCTCAGAATTAATTGGGATTATTTTTCCAATTGGTAAAAGTAGTCGGAAGACTACTTGGAAAAGTAGTCGTATTTTGGTCTCCAAGGAATTTTAAAGGCTGAATTGTAGGCAATGTGTACCAAATTGTATGCTGAAGGCTGGCAATTTACAAGATATTTTACTGAATTATTTCTAACGCAAGCAGCTGATTGCCTCTAGAAAGGCTATAATGAAACACTGCTTGGATTATTCGAGGCGAGGTTGTCATTTCCACTATTTATAGTCATGTGGCTTGCAGCTGTTGAATTTTTCAATTGTACTGTATTTTGTTTTTGTTGATTCCAGCTATTGATAGCATATGGTGGCACAACATTCAGCCGCTATCCTTGACTTTGAAACTCCTGAGAGACCAAAATACGCTCTTATGAGTACGTTTGACAATTATTGGAAAAATATTTTCAATTATTTCTGAAAAACTTTCTCGCTTTCACCACCTATAGCCCAGTCAAGGAAAGAAAGGTTATAGAAGGAAAAGTTGGGAAGACAATTTTTGACCCCACAGTTCTGTTGAGGGTAGTAAGGAAGGAGGTAAACATATCAAAAGTCCTCACCCCTGCCCACTGTGCCAATTCAGTGGGAGTGGCTTAAAGGTACCATTTTTGGTTTCTCGCATAATACTCAAAAACTATGTATCCTAAGGACTTGACTGTCAAATAACAAATTAAAGCTTACGCAGTTTCCTACAATATTATTCCCACAACTTCCTTCATATCTCCTCTGATTTTCGAGATATCGGCTCTTGAAAGTGTAACATTTTCGAAAAAGACACGTCTGTCACCAATTTTTTTCTATTTCTGCTCTTATAAATTTTCGAAAATCGTTGAGAAAAATCCATGTGTATTATGAACTTATAGAGCATCAAATTCTCTTCAATTTGATGTATACCTTCACACTTTCACGAGTTTCCCTACACCTTTTGCAGCAGCTTTAGTGTTGAGTGTGAATTCTCCATTTTTGCAACAATAGACCAATTGAAAAAGGAATTTGGAGGGAATGTTTTAAACAAAATTTTTGACTTTGCAGCTTTGTTGAGACTAGTTGGGGGGGGGAACATATCGGAAGTCCCCATTCCTGACTCATGTGCCAAGGGGATGAGGGTGGTTTAAAATTTGCATTTTACAGCGTTTTACTTCCACGCTCATATCTTGAGAACAATGCGTTCAACCGACATAACTAACTATTCAAAATGAAGCTTGATAAATTCTCTACTCTTTTTGTTTTTTTCAATGAAATTTCGTGATATTCTCAACCGTTCCCGAGATATTCGCTCTTGAAGATGTGTAATTGTTAAAATAACAGGTTTTTATTCAATGTTTTGCTCTTTCAGGGCTTATAACTCTCCAACAATGCATCATAAAAACTTATGCTTATCGTAGGTTCGTAGAGCATTGAATTCTCTTTGAAATGATTTATCATTTCACTAGTCCAAGTTTTTCTCACGTTGTTATAACAGCTTCAATGTGGGGTGAAATTTTCATTGCTGCAACAAGTGTCAACTCAGCGGTTCCACACCTTCAACAGAGGGGATAAAGATGCGCACTTTTGCTATGTTCACCTACTAATCAGTTCAAATCAAGCTGCAAAGTGAAAAATTATTTCACAGACACCCCCTTCAAAGGTCATTGTCAAACGATCAATTGTTGCAGCAATGAAAATTTCAACCCCTACATTGAAGCTGTTATAACAATGAGAGGAAAACTTGAACTAGTGAAATAATACATCATTTCAAAGAGAATTCAATAGGTAATAACTATAGGTCGGATAAAAATTATCCAGACACCAATAGAAAGGAGACATTCTCCCCGTTAATTTGATATAAAATTCTGAGAGAAGTGATATTAAAAAGAAAAACAAACCTTTTAATCCTTCAACCCTGAAGCTTTTTTAGTACTACTAGGATATTAGGGATGATATTCTACGTCCAATAATGATGTTGTATTGGAAATTTGAGAAAGTTGCAATATTTCACGATTTGGCAACCCTTTAATTCTGTTCCAGTTTTTGTAATACTGTTTCAGTAATTCTGTTTCTGTTTCTGCAACCCTGTTTCCTCGGATGGAGGGCCAAGTCTCAACTTATTTCACACAAACTATACATGCATCAATTTCTTGCAATGCAATCTAGCCAGCCGTCAGCTGAATCTAGACCTATGCTAACGTTGCTGATTCGTTGAACATTTAATTGCACTGGAGATCGATGTCATCTTAAAATGTTATATTTTCACTTGTCTCGACCTATGAAGCAAAGCGACGATTTTAGTTCAATCTTATCTTACATTTTGACCCAATTGAACGTAATATTCAACCCACACAAATTGTGCTACCAGCTCCTGTCTTGGTTAAAATCAAATGTAAAGTAGAGAGTGCACTAGGTCGGTGAATTTCCGACCTTGAATTAAATATATGTGATCAAATGT